>NW_027251013.1:20000-74419 GCF_044704955.1 Pristiophorus japonicus
TGGGAGGGGCAGTACTGGGGGAGGGGCAGTACTGGGGGAGGGGCAGTACTGGGTACTGGGGGAGGGGCAGTACTGGGGGAGTGCAGCACTGTCGGAGGGTCCGTACTGAGGGAGGGCCGCACTGTCGGAGGGTCCGTACTGGGGGAGTGCCCACTGTGGGAGGGGCACTACTGGGGGAGGGGCAGTACTGGGGGAGGGCCCACTGTGGGAGGGGCAGTACTGGGGGAGGGGCAGTACTGGGGGAGGGCCCACTGTGGGAGGGGCAGTACTGGGGGAGGGGCAGTACTGGGGGAGGGCCCACTGTGGGAGGGGCAGTACTGGGGGAGGGGCAGTACTGGGGGAGGGCCCACTGTGGGAGGGGCAGTACTGACGGAGGGCCCACTGTGGGAGGGGCAGTACTGAGGGAGGGCCCACTGTGGGAGGGGCAGTACTGGGGGAGGGGCAGTACTGGGGGAGGGCCCACTGTGGGAGGGGCAGTACTGAGGGAGGGCCCACTGTGGGAGGGGCAGTACTGAGGGAGGGCCCACTGTCGGAGGGGCAGTACTGGGGGAGGGGCAGTACTGGGGGTGGGCCCACTGTGGGAGGGGCAGTACTGAGGGAAGGCCCACTGTGGGAGGGGCAGTACTGGGGGAGGGCCCACTGTGGGAGGGGCAGTACTGGGGGAGGGGCAGTACTGGGGGAGGGCCCACTGTGGGAGGGGCAGTACTGGGGGAGGGCCCACTGTGGGAGGGGCAGTACTGAGGGAGGGGCAGTACTGAGGGAGGGCCCACTGTCGGAGGGGCAGTACTGGGGGAGCGCTGCACTGTGGGAGGGGCAGTACTGGGGGAGGGGCAGTACTGAGGGAGGGCCCACTGTGGGAGGGCCCACTGTCGGAGGGGCAGTACTGGGGGAGCGCTGCACTGTGGGAGGGGCAGTACTGGGGGAGGGGCAGTACTGGGGGAGGGCCCACTGTGGGAGGGCCCACTGTCGGAGGGGCAGTACTGGGGGAGCGCTGCACTGTGGGAGGGGCAGTACTGGGAGAGGGGCAGTACTGGGGGAGGGCCCACTGTGGGAGGGGCAGTACTGGGGGAGGGCCCACTGTGGGAGGGGCAGTACTGGGGGAGTGCAGCACTGTCGGAGGGGCAGTACTGGGGGAGGGCCCACTGTGGGAGGGGCAGTACTGGGGGAGGGCCCACTGTGGGAGGGGCAGTACTGGGGGAGGGGCAGTACTGGGGGAGGGGCAGGACTGGGGTAGGGCCCACTGTGGGAGGGACAATACTGGGGGAGGGCCCACTGTCGGAGGGGCAGTACTGGGGGAGGGCCCACTGTCGGAGGGGCAGTACTGGGGGAGGGCCGCACTGTGGGAGGGGCAGTACTGGGGGAGGGCCGCACTGTCGGAGGGGCAGTACTGAGCGAGTGCCGCACTGTCGGAGGGGCAGTACTGGGGGAGGGCCCACTGTCGGAGGGACAGTATAGAGGGAGTGCAGCACTGTCGGAGGGGCAGTACTGGGGGAGGGCCCACTGTCGGAGGGGCAGTACTGGGGAAGGGCCCACTGTCGGAGGGGCAGTATAGAGGGAGTGCAGGACTGTCGGAGGAGCAGTACATAGGGAGTGCAGCACTGTCGGAGGGGCAGTACTGAGGGAGTGCAGCACTGTCGGAGGGGCAGTACTGAGTGAGTGCCGCACTGTCGGAGAGACAGTACTGAGGGAGTGCAGCACTGTCGGAGGGACAGTACTGGGGGAGGGCCGCACTGTCGGAGGGGCAGTACTGGGGGAGGGCCGCACTGTCGGAGGGGTAGTACTGAGGGAGTGCAGCACTGTCGGAGGGGCAGTACTGAGGGAGTGCAGCACTGTCGGAGGGGCAGTACTGGGGGAGGGCCGCACTGTCGGAAGGACAGTACTGAGGGAGGGCCCACTGTCGGAGGGGCAGTACTGGGGGAGGGCCCACTGTCGGAGGGGCAGTACTGAGGGAGTGCAGCACTGTCGGAGGGGCAGTACATAGGGAGTGCAGCACTGTCGGAGGGGCAGTACTGAGGGAGGGCCGCACTGTCGGAGGGACAGTACTGAGGGAGCGCCGCACTGTCGGAGGGGCAGTACTGGGGGAGGGCCGCACTGTCGGAGGGACAGTACTGGGGGAGGGCCGCACTGTCGGAGGGACAGTACTGGGGGAGGGCCGCACTGTCGGAGGGGCAGTACTGGGGGAGGGCGGCACTGTCGGAGGGAAAGTACTGGGGGAGGGCCGCACTGTCGGAGGGACAGTACTGGGGGAGGGCCACGCTGTCGGAGGGACAGTACATAGGGAGTGCAGCACTGTCGGAGGGGCAGTACTGAGGGAGTGCAGCACTGTCGGAGGGGCAGTACTGAGTGAGTGCAGCACTGTCGGAGGGGTAGTACATAGGGAGGGCCGCACTGTCGGAGGGGCAGTACTGAGGGAGTGCCGCACTGTCGGAGGGACAGTACATAGGGAAGGCCCACTGTCGGAGGGGCAGTACTGAGGGAGTGCCGCACTGTCGGAGGGGCAGTACTGAGGGAGCACCGCACTGTCGGAGGGGCAGTACTGAGGGAGTGCCGCACTGTCGGAGGGGCAGTACTGAGGGAGTGCCGCACTGTCGGAGGGGCAGCACAGAGGGAGCGCCGCACTGTCGGAGGGGCAGTACTAAGGGAGCGCTGCACTGTCGGAGGGGCAGTACTGAGGGAGCACCGCACTGTCGGAGGGGCAGTACTGAGGGAGTGCCGCACTGTCGGAGGGGCAGTACTGAGGGAGTGCCGCACTGTCGGAGGGGCAGCACAGAGGGAGCGCCGCACTGTCGGAGGGGCAATACTGAGGGAGCGCCGCACTGTCGGAGGGGCAGTACTGAGGGAGCACCGCACTGTCGGAGGGGCAATACTGAGGGAGCGCCGCACTGTCGGAGGGGCAGTACTGAGGGAGCACCGCACTGTCGGAGGGGCAGTACTGATGGAGCGCTGCACTGTCGGAAGGTCGGAGGGGCAGTACTGAGGGAGCGCCGCACTGTCGGAGGGGCAGTACTGAGGGAGCACCGCACTGTCGGAGGGGCAATACTGAGGGAGCGCCGCACTGTCGGAGGGGCAGTACATAGGGAGTGCAGCACTGTCGGAGGGGCAGTACTGAGGGAGTGCAGCACTGTCGGAGGGGCAGTACTGAGTGAGTGCCGCACTGTCGGAGGGACAGTACTGAGGGAGTGCAGCACTGTCGGAGGGACAGTACTGGGGGAGGGCCGCACTCTCGGAGGGGCAGTACTGGGGGAGGGCCGCACTGTCGGAGGGGTAGTACTGAGGGAGTGCAGCACTGTCGGAGGGGCAGTACTGAGGGAGTGCAGCACTGTCGGAGGGGCAGTACTGGGGGAGAGCCGCACTGTCGGAGGGACAATACTGAGGGAGGGCCCACTGTCGGAGGGGCAGTACTGGGGGAGGGCCCACTGTCGGAGGGGCAGTACTGAGGGAGTGCAGCACTGTCGGAGGGGCAGTACATAGGGAGTGCAGCACTGTCGGAGGGGCAGTACTGAGGGATTGCAGCACTGTCGGAGGGACAGTACTGAGGGAGTGCAGCACTGTCGGAGGGGCAGTACATAGGGAGTGCAGCACTGTCGGAGGGGCAGTACATAGGGAGGGCCCACTGTCGGAGGGGCAGTACTGGGGGAGGGCCCACTGTCGGAGGGGCAGTACTGAGGGAGGGCCGCACTGTCGGAGGGACAGTACTGAGGGAGCGCCGCACTGTCGGAGGGGCAGGACTGGGGGAGGGCCGCACTGTCGGAGGGACAGTACTGGGGGAGGGCCGCACTGTCGGAGGGACAGTACTGGGGGAGGGCCGCACTGTCGGAGGGGCAGTACTGGGGGAGGGCCGCACTGTCGGAGGGACAGTACATAGGGAGTGCAGCACTGTCGGAGGGGCAGTACTGAGGGAGTGCAGCACTGTCGGAGGGGCAGTACTGAGTGAGTGCAGCACTGTCGGAGGGGCAGTACATAGGGAAGGCCGCACTGTCGGAGGGGCAGTACTGAGGGAGTGCAGCACTGTCGGAGGGGCAGTACTGGGGGAGTGCAGCACTGTCGGAGGGGCAGTACTGGGGGAGTGCAGCACTGTCGGAGGGACAGTACATAGGAAGGGCCCACTGTCGGAGGGGCAGTACTGAGGGAGTGCCGCACTGTCGGACGGACAGTACATAGGGAGGGCCGCACTGTCGGAGGGGCAGTACTGAGGGAGTGCAGCACTGTCGGAGGGACAGTACATAGGGAAGGCCCACTGTCGGAGGGGCAGTACTGAGGGAGTGTCGCACTGTCGGAGGGGCAGTACTGAGGGAGCGCTGCACTGTCGGAGGGGCAGTACTGAGGGAGCACCGCACTGTCGGAGGGGCAGTACTGAGGGAGTGCCGCACTGTCGGAGGGGCAGTACTGAGGGAGTGCCGCACTGTCGGAGGGGCAGCACAGAGCGAGCGCCGCAATGTCGGAGGGGCAATACTGAGGGAGCGCCGCACTGTCGGAGGGGCAGTACTGAGGGAGCACCGCACTGTCGGAGGGGCAATACTGAGGGAGCGCCGCACTGTCGGAGGGGCAACACTGAGGGAGCGCCGCACTGTCGGAGGGGCAGTACTGAGGGAGCACCGCACTGTCGGAGGGGCAGTACTGATGGAGCGCTGCACTGTCGGAGGGTCGGAGGGGCAGTACTGAGGGAGCGCCGCACAGTCGGAGGGGCAGTACTGAGGGAGCACCGCACTGTCGGAGGGGCAATACTGAGGGAGCGCCGCACTGTCGGAGGGGCGGTACTGAGGGAGCGCCGTACTATCGGAGGGGCGGTACTGAGGGAGCGCCGCACTGTCGGAGGGGCAGCACAGAGGGAGCGCCGCACTGTCAGAGGGGCAGTACTGAGGGAGCGCCGCACTGTCGGAGGGGCAGTACTGAGGGAGCGCAGCACTGTCGGAGGGGCAGTACTGAGGGAGCACCGCACTTTCGGAGGGGCAATACTGAGGGAGCGCCGCACTGTCGGAGGGGCAGTACTGAGGGAGTGCTGCACTGTCGGAGAGGCAGTACTGAGGGAGCGCTGCACTGTCGGAGGGGCAGTACTGAGGGAGTGCCGCACTGTCGGAAGGGCAGTACTGAGGGAGCGCCGCAATGTCGGAGGGGCAGTACATAGGGAAGGCCGCACTGTCGGAGGGGCAGTACTGAGGGAGTGCAGCATTGTCGGAGGGGCAGTACTGAGGGAGCACCGCACTGTCGGAGGGGCAGTGCTGATGGAGCGCTGCACTGTCGGAGGGTCGGAGGGGCAGTACTGAGGGAGCGCTGCACTGTCGGAGGGGCAGTACTGAGGGAGCACCGCACTGTCGGAGGGGCAATACCGAGGGAGCGCCGCACTGTCGGAGGGGCGGTACTGAGGGAGCGCCGTACGGTCGGAGGGGCAGTACTGAGGAAGTGCCGCACTGTCGGAGGGTCCGTACTGAGGGAGCGCTGCACTGTCGGAGGGGCAGTACTGAGGGAGCACCGCACTGTCGGAGGGGCAGTACTGAGGGAGCGCCGCTTTGTCGGAGGGGCTGTACTGAGGGAGCGCCGCACTGTCGGAGGGTCCGTACTGAGGGAGCGCTGCACTGTCGGAGGGGCAGTACTGAGGGAGCACCGCACTTTCGGAGGGGCAATACTGAGGGAGCGCTGCACTGTCGGAGGGGCAGTACTGAGGGAGGGCCGCACTGTCGGAAGGGCAGTACTGAGGGAGCGCCGCAATGTCGGAGGGACAGTACTGAGGGAGTGCTGCACTGTCTGAGGGGCAGTACTGAGGGAGTGCTGCACTGTCGGAAGGACAGTACTGAGGGAGTGCTGCACTGTCGCAGGTCAGTACTGAGGGAGTGCTGCACTGTCGGAGGGGCAGTACTGAGGGAACGCCGCACTGTTGGAGGGGTAGTACTGAGGGAGTGCCGCACTGTCGGAGGGGACGTACTGATGGATTACTGCGCTGTTGGAAGGGTAGTACAGAGGGAGAGCCGCACTGTCGGAGGGGCAGTACAGTAGGAGCGGTGCACTGTCGGAGGGGTAGTACTGAGGGAGCACCGCACTGTCCGAGGGGCAGTACTGAGGGAGTGCCGCACTGTCAGAGGGGCAGTACTTAGGGAACGCCGCACTGTCCGAGGGGTAGTACTGAGGGAGCACCGCACTGTCCGAGGGGCAGTACTGACGGAGTGCCGCACTGTCGTTGGGGCAGTACTGAGGGAACGCCGCACTGTCCGAGGGGCAGTACTGAGGGAGTGCCGCACTGTCGGAGGGGCAGTACTGAGGGAGTGCCGCACTGTCGGAGGGGCAGTACTTAGGGAATGCCGCACTGCCGGAGGGGCAGTACTGAGGGAGCACCGCACTGTCGGAGGTCAGTACTGAGGGAGTGCTGCACTGTCGGAGGGGCAGTACTGAGGGAGCGCCACATTGTCGGAGGGGCAGTACTGAGGGAGTGTCCCGCTGGCGGAGGTGCAGTACTGAGGGAGTGCCGCATTGTGGGAGGGGCAGTACTGAGGGAGTGCCGCACTGTTGGGGGGGCAGTGCTGAGGGAGTGCCGCACCGTCGGAGGGGCAGTACTGAGGGAGTGCCGCACTGTTGGAGGTGCAGTACTGAGGGAGTGCCGCACTGTCGAAGGGGCAGTACTGAGGGAGTGCCGCACTGTCGGAGGGGCAGTACTGAGGGAGTGCCGCACTGTCGGAGGGGCAGTACTGAGGGAGTGCCGCACTGTCGGAGGGGCAGTACTGAGGGAGTGCCGCATTTTCGGAGGGGCAGTTCTGAGGGAGTGCCGCACTGTCGGAGGGGCAGTACTGAGGGAGTGCCGCATTTTCGGAGGGGCAGTTCTGAGGGAGCTCCGCACTGTCGGAGGGGCAGTACTGAGGGAGCACCGCATTGTCGGAGGGGCAGTACTGAGGGAGTGCCGCACTGTCAGAGGGGCAGTACTGAGGGAGTGCCGCACTGTCGGAGGGGCAGTATTGAGGGAGAGCCGCATTGTGGGAGGGGCAGTATTGAGGGACTGCTGCACTGTCGGATGGGCAGTACTGAGGGAGTGCCGCACTGTCGGAGGGGCAGTATTGAGGGAGAGCCGCATTGTGGGTGGGGCAGTATTGAGGGACTGCTGCACTGTGGGAGGGGCAGTACTGAGGGAGTGCCGCACTGTAGGAGGGGCAGTACTGAGGCAGTGCTGCACTGTCGGAGCGGCAGTACTGAGGGAGTGCTGCATTGTCGGAGGGGCAGTTCTGAGGGAGTGCAGCACTGTTGGAGGGGCAGTACTGAGGGAGCACCGCACAATCGGAGGGGCAGTTCTGAGGGAGTGCTGCACCGTCAGAGGGGCAGTACTGAGGGAGCGCCGCACTGTCGGAGGGGCAGTACTGAGGGAGCGCCGCACTGTCGGAGGGGCAGTACTGAGGGAGTACTGCGCTGTCGGAGGGGCAACACTGAGGGAGCGCCGCACTGTCGGAGGGGCAGTACTGAGATAGTGCCGCACTGTCGGAGGGGTAGTTCTGAGTGAGTGCCGCACTGTCGGAGGGTCAGTACTGAGGGAGCGCCGGACTGTCGGACGGGCAGTACTGAGGGAGTGCCGCATTGTGGGAGGGGCAGTACTGAGGGAGTGCCGCACTGTCGGAGGGGCAGTACTGAGGGAGCGCCGCACTGTCGGAGGGGCAATACTGAGGGAGCACCGCACTGTCGGAGGGGCAATAGTGAGGGAGCACCGCACTGTCGGAGGGGCAGTACTGAGGGAGCGCCGCACTGTCGGAGGGGCAATACTGAGGGAGCGCCGCATTGTCGGAGGGGCAATACTGAGGGAGCACCGCACTGTCGGAGGGGCAGTACTGAGGGAGCACCGCACTGTCAGAGGGGCAGTACTGAGGGAGCGCCGCACTGTCGGAGGGGCAATACTGAGGGAGCGCCGCATTGTCGGAGGGGCAATACTGAGGGAGCACCGCACTGTCGGAGGGGCAGTACTGAGGGAGCACCACACTGTCGGAGGGGCAGTACTGAGGGAGCGCCGCTTTGTCGGAGGGGCTGTACTGAGGGAGCGCCGCACTGTCAGAGGGTCCGTACTGAGGAAGCGCTGCACTGTCGGAGGGGCAGTACTGAGGGAGCACCGCACTTTCGGAGGGGCAATACTGAGGGAGCGCTGCACTGTCGGAGGGGCTGTACTGAGGGAGTGCCGCACTGTCGGAGGGTCCGTACTGAGGGAGTGCCGCACTGTCGGAAGGGCAGTACTGAGGGAGCGCCGCAATGTCGGAGGGACAGTACTGAGGGAGTGCTGCACTGTCTGAGGGGCAGTACTGAGGGAGTGCTGCACTGTCGGAAGGACAGTACTGAGGGAGTGCTGCACTGTCGCAGGTCAGTACTGAGGGAGTGCTGCACTGTCGGATGGGCAGTACTGAGGGAACGCCGCACTGTTGGAGGGGTAGTACTGAGGGACAGCCGCACTGTCGGAGGGGACGTACTGAGGGATTACTGCGCTGTTGGAAGGGTAGTACAGAGGGAGAGCCGCACTGTCGGAGGGGCAGTACAGTAGGAGCGGTGCACTGTCGGAGGGGTAGTACTGAGGGAGCACCGCACTGTCCGAGGGGCAGTACTGAGGGAGTGCCGCACTGTCAGAGGGGCAGTACTGAGGGAACGCCGCACTGTCCGAGGAGTAGTACTGAGGGAGCACCGCACTGTCCGAGGGGCAGTACTGACGGAGTGCCGCACTGTCGTTGGGGCAGTACTGAGGGAACGCCGCACTGTCCGAGGGGCAGTACTGAGGGAGTGCCGCACTGTCGGAGGGGCAGTACTGAGGGAGTGCCGCACTGTCGGAGGGGCAGTACTGAGGGAATGCCGCACTGCCGGAGGGGCAGTACTGAGGGAGCGCCGCACTGTCGGAGGTCAGTACTGAGGGAGTGCTGCACTGTCGGAGGGGCAGTACTGAGGGAGCGCTGCACTGTCGGAGGGGCAGTACAGACGGAACGCCGCACTGTCGGAGGGGCAGTACTGAGGGAGTGCCGCATTTTCGGAGGGGCAGTTCTGAGGGAGTGCCGCACTGTCGGAGGGGCAGCACTGAGGGAGTGCCGCATTTTCGGAGGGGCAGTTCTGAGGGAGCTCCGCACTGTCGGAGGGGCAGTACTGAGGGAGCACCGCATTGTCGGAGGGGCAGTACTGAGGGAGTGCCGCACTGTCAGAGGGGCAGTACTGAGGGAGTGCCGCACTGTCGGAGGGGCAGTACTGAGGGAGTGCCGCACTGTCGGAGGGGCAGTATTGAGGGAGAGCCGCATTGTGGGAGGGGCAGTATTGAGGGACTGCTGCACTGTCGGATGGGCAGTATTGAGGGAGTGCCGCACTGTCGGAGGGGCAGTATTGAGGGAGAGCCGCATTGTGGGTGGGGCAGTATTGAGGGACTGCTGCACTGTGGGAGGGGCAGTACTGAGAGAGTGCCGCACTGTAGGAGGGGCAGTACTGAGGGAGAACTGCGCTGTCGGAGGGGCAACACTGAGGGAGCGCCGCACTGTCGGAGGGGCAGTACTGAGGTAGTGCCGCACTGTCGGAGGGGCAGTTCTGAGTGAGTGCCGCACTGTCGGAGGGTCAGTACTGAGGGAGTGCCGCACTGTCGGAGGGGCAGTACTGAGGGAGCGTCGCACTGTCGGAGGGGCAGTACTGAGGGAGCCCTGCACTGTCGGAGGGGCAGTACTGAGGGAGTGCCGCACTGTCGGAGGGGCAGTACTGAGGGAGCGCCGCACTGTCGGAGGGGCAGTACTGAGGGAGCCCTGCACTGTCGGAGGGGCAGTACCGAGGGAGTGCGAAACTGTCGGAGGGGCAGTACTGAGGGAGGGCCGCACTGTGGGAGGGGCAGTACTGAGGGAGTGCGAAACTGTCGGAGGGGCAGTACTGAGGGAGCGCCGCACTGTCAGAGGGGCAGTACCGAGGGAGTGCCAAACTGTTGGAGGGGCAGTACTGAGGGAGCGCCGCACTGTGGGAGGGGCAGTACTGAGGGAGTGCCTAACTGTCGGAGGGGCAGTACTGAGGTAGTGCTGCACTGTGGGTGGGACAGTACTGAGGGATCACCAAACTGTCGGAGGGGCTGTAGTGAGGGAACGCCGCACTGTTGGAGGGGCAGTACTGAGGGAGTGCCGCATTGTGGGAGGGGCAGTATTGAGGGACTACTGCACTGTTGGAGGGGTAGTACAGAGGGAGCACCATACTGTCAGATGGGAAGTACTGAGGGAGTGCCGCACTGTCGGAGGGGCAGTACTGAGGGAGGGTCCCACTGCCGGAGGGGCAGTACTGAGGGAGTGCCGCATTGTGGGAGGGGCAGTACTGAGGGAGCGCTATACTGTCAGAGGGGAAGTACTGAGGGAGTGACGCACTGTTGGAGGGGCAGTTCTGAGGGAGTGCTGCACTGTCGGAGGGGCAGTACTGAGGGAGTGCCGCACTGTCGGAGGGGCAGTAATGAGTGAGTGCCGCACTGTCGGAGGGGCAGTCCTGAGGTAGTGCTGCACTGTGGGAGGGGCAGTACTGAGGGAGTGCCGCACTGTCGGAGGGGCAGTACTGAGGGAGTGCCGCACTGTCGGAGAAGCAGTACTGAGGGAGTGCCGCACTGTGGGAGGGGCAGTACTGAGGGAGCGCCGCACTGTCGGAGGGGCAGTACTGAGGGAGCCCTGCACTGTCGGAGGGGCAGTACTGAGGGAGCGCCGCACTGTGGGCGGGACAGTACTGAGGGATCGCCAAACTGTCGGAGGGGCTGTAGTGAGGGAGCGCCGCACTGTTGGAGGGGCAGTACTAAGGGAGTGCCGCATTGTGGGAGGGGCAGTATTGAGGGACTGCTGCACTGTTGGAGGGGCAGTACTGAGGGAGTGCTGCACTGTCGGAGGGGCGGTACTGAGGGAGTGCTGCACTGTCAGAGGTCAGTACTGAGGGAGTGCTGCACTGTCGGAAGGGCAGTATTGAGGGAGCGCCGCACTGTCGGAGGGGCAGTACTGAGGGAGTTCTGCACTGGCGGAGGGGCAGTACTGAGGGAGTGCCGCACTGTCGGAGGGGCAGTACTGAGGGAGCGCCGCACTGTCGGAGGGGCTGTACTGAGAGAGTGCTGCACTGTCGGAGGGGCAGTACTGAGGGACCTCCGCACTGTCGGAGGGGCAGTACTGAGGGAGCGCCGCATTGTCGGAGGGGCAGTACTGAGGGAGTGCCGCACTGTCGGAGGGGCGGTACTGAGGGAGTGCTGCACTGTCGAAGAGGCAGTTCTGAGGGAGTGCTGCATTGTCGGAGGGGCAGTTCTGAGGGAGTGCAGCACTGTCGGAGGGGCAGTACTGAGGGAGTGCTGCATTGTCGGAGGGGCAGTTCTGAGGGAGTGCTGCATTGTCGGAGGGGCAGTTCTGAGGGAGTGCCGCACTGTCAGAGGGGCAGTCCTGAGGGAGTGCTGCACTGTCGGAGGGACGGTACTGAGGGAGTGCTGCACTGTTGGAGGAGGGGTAGTACTCAGGGAGTGCTGCACTGTCGGAGGGGCAGTATTGAGGGAGAGCCGCATTGTGGGAGGGGCAGTATTGAGGGACTGCTGCACTGTGGGAGGGGCAGTACTGAGGGAGTGCCGCACTGTCGGAGGGGCAGTACTGAGGCAGTGCTGCACTGTCGGAGCGGCAGTACTGAGGGAGTGCTGCACTGTCGGAGGGGCCGAAATGAGGGTGTGCTGCACTGTCGTAGGGGTAGTACTGAGGGAGTGCTGCACCGTCGAAGGGACAGTACTGAGGGAGTGCTGCACTGTCGGAGGGGCAGTACTGAGGGAGTGCCGCACTGTCGGAGGGGCAGTACTGAGGGAGTGCTGCACTGTCGGAGGGGCAGTACTGAGGGAGTGCCGCACTGTCAGAGGGGCAGTACTGAGGGAGTGTCCCGCTGGCGGAGGTGCAGTACTGAGGGAGTGCCGCATTGTGGGAGGGGCAGTACTGAGGGAGTGCTGCATTGTTGGAGGGGCAGTTCTGAGGGAGTGCCGCACTGTCGGAGGGGCAGTACTGAGGGAGTGCTGCACTGTCGGTGGGGCTGTACTGAGGGAGTGCTGCACTGTCAGAGGTCAGTACTGAGGGAGTGCCGCACTGTCAGAGGGGCAGTACTGAGGGAGTGCCGCACTGTCGAAGAGGCAGTACTGAGGGAGCCCCGCACTGTCGGAGGGGCAGTTCTGAGGGAGTGCTGCACTGTCGGAGGGGCAGTTCTGAGGGAGTGCTGCACTGTCGGAAGGGCAGTACTGAGGGAGAGCTGCACTGTCGGAGGGGCAGTCCTGAGGGAGTGCTGCACTGTCGGTGGGACGGTACTGAGGGAGTGCTGCACTGTTGGAGGGGCAGTACTGAGGGAGCGCCGCACTGTCGGAGGGGCAGTACTGAGGGAGCGCCGCACTGTCGGAGGGGCAGTACTGAGGGAGAGCCGCACTGTCGGAGTAGCAGTACTGAGGGAGCGCCGCACTGTCGGAGGGGCAGTACTGAGGGAGCGCCGCACTGTCGGAGGGGCAGTACTGAGGGAGAGCCGCACTGTCGGAGTGGCAGTACTGAGGGAGCGCCGCACTGTCGGAGGGGCAGTACTGAGGGAGAGCCGAACTGTCGGAGGGGCAGTATTGAGGGAGAGCCGCATTGTGGGAGGGGCAGAAATGAGGGTGTGCTGCACTGTTGGAGGGGCAGTACTGAGGGAGTGCTGCATTGTCGGAGGGGCAGTACTGAGGGAGTGCTGCATTGTCGGAGGGGCAGTTCTGAGGGAGTGCCGCACTGTCGGAGGGGCAGTACTGAGGGAGTGCCGCACTGTCGGAGGGGCAGTACTGAGGGAGTGCCGCACTGTCGGAGAAGCAGTACTGAGGGAGTGCCGCACTGTGGGAGGGGCAGTACTGAGGGAGCGCCGCACTGTCGGAGGGGCAGTACTGAGGGAGCCCTGCACTGTCGGAGGGGCAGTACTGAGGGAGCGCCGCACTGTGGGCGGGACAGTACTGAGGGATTGCCAAACTGTCGGAGGGGCTGTAGTGAGGGAGCGCCGCACTGTTGGAGGGGCAGTACTAAGGGAGTGCCGCATTGTGGGAGGGGCAGAATTGAGGGACTGCTGCACTGTTGGAGGGGCAGTACTGAAGGAGTGCTGCACTGTCGGAGGGGCTGTTCTGAGGGAGTGCTGCACTGTCAGAGGTCAGTACTGAGGGAGTGCTGCACTGTCGGAAGGGCAGTATTGAGGGAGCGCTGCACTGTCAGAGGGGCTGTACTGAGCGAGTGCTGCACTGTCGGAGGGGCAGTTCTGAGGGAGTGCTGCACTGTCGGAGGGGCAGTACTGAGGGAGTGCTGTACTGTCGGAGGGGCAGTACTGAGGGAGTGCCGCACTTTCGGAGGGGCAGTACTGAGGGAGTGCCGCACTGTCGGAGGGGCAGTACTGAGGGAGTGCAGCACTGTCGGAGGGACAGTACTGAGGGAGTGCCGCACTGTCGGAGGTGCAGTACTGAGGGAGCGCCGCACTGTCGGAGGAGCAGTACTGAGGGAGTGCCGCACCGTCGGAGGGGTAGTACTGAGGGAGTGCTGCACCGTTGGAGGGTCAGTACTGAGGGAGCGCCGCACTGTCGGAGGGGCAGTACTGAGGGAGCCCTGCACTGTCGGAGGGGCAGTACTGAGGGAGCGCTGCACTGTCGGAGGGGCAGTACTGAGGGAGTGCCGCACTGTGGGAGGGGCAGTACTGAGGGAGCGCCAAACTGTCGGAGGGGCTGTAGTGAGGGAGTGCTGCACTGTCAGAGGTCAGTACTGAGGGAGTGCTGCACTGTCGGAGGGGCTGTACTGAGGGAGTGCTGCACTGTCAGAGGTCAGTACTGAGGGAGTGCTGCACTGTCGGAGGGGCAGCACTGAGGAAGTGCCGCACTGTCGGAGGGGCAGTACTGAGGGAGTGCTGCACTGGCGGAGGGGCAGTACTGAGGGAGTACCGCACTGTCGGAGGGGCAGTACTGAGGGAGTGCCGCACTGTCGGAGGGGCAGTACTGAGGGAGCGCCGCACTGTCGGAGGGGCAGTACTGAGGGAGCGCCGCTCTGTCGGAGGGGCTGTACTGAGAGAGTGCTGCACTGTCGGAGGGGCAGTACTGAGGGAGTGCCGCACTGTCAAAGGTGTGGTACTGAGGGCGTGCTGCACTGTCGGAGGGGCAGTACTGAGGGACCTCCGCACTGTCGGAGGGGCAGTACTGAGGGAGCGCCGCATTGTCGGAGGGGCAGTACTGAGGGAGTGCCGCACTGTCGGAGTGGCAGTACTGAGGGAGCGCCGCACTGTCGTAGGGGCAGTACTGAGGGAGCGCCGCACTGTCGGAGGGGCAGTACTGAGGGAGAGCCGCACTGTCGGAGGGGCAGTATTGAGGGAGAGCCGCATTGTGGGAGGGGCAGTATTGAGGGACTGCTGCACTGTCGGAGGGGCAGTACTGAGGGAGTGCTGCATTGTCGGAGGGGCAGTACTGAGGGAGTGCTGCATTGTCGGAGGGGCAGTTCTGAGGGAGTGCCGCACTGTCGGAGGGGCAGTACTGAGGGAGTGCCGCATTTTCGGAGGGGCAGTTCTGAGGGAGCTCCGCACTGTCAGAGGGGCAGTACTGAGGGAGCGCCGCATTGTCGGAGGGGCAGTACTGAGAGAGTGCCGCACTGTCGAAGAGGCAGTACTGAGGGAGAGCCGCATTGTGGGAGGGGCAGTATTGAGGGAGTGCCGCACTGTCGGAGGGGCAGTACTGAGGGAGTGCCGCATTTTCGGAGGGGCAGTTCTGAGGGAGCTCCGCACTGTCAGAGGGGCAGTACTGAGGGAGCGCCGCACTGTCGGGGGGGCAGTACTGAGGGAGTGCCGCACTGTCGGAGGGGCAGTATTGAGGGAGAGCCGCATTGTGGGAGGGGCAGTATTGAGGGACTGCTGCACTGTCGGATGGGCAGTACTGAGGGAGTGCCGCACTGTCGGAGGGGCAGTATTGAGGGAGAGCCGCATTGTGGGAGGGGCAGTATTGAGGGACTGCTGCACTGTGGGAGGGGCAGTACTGAGGGAGTGCCGCACTGTAGGAGGGGCAGTACTGAGGCAGTGCTGCACTGTCGGAGCGGCAGTACTGAGGGAGTGCTGCACTGTCGGAGGGGCAGAAATGAGGGTGTGCTGCACTGTCGTAGGGCTAGTACTGAGGGAGTGCTGCATTGTCGGAGGGGCAGTTCTGAGGGAGTGCAGCACTGTTGGAGGGGCAGTACTGAGGGAGTGCTGCATTGTCGGAGGGGCAGTTCTGAGGGAGTGCCGCACTGTCGGAGGGGCAGTACTGAGGGAGTGCCGCATTGTCGGAGGGGCAGTACTGAGGGAGTGCCGCACTGTCGGAGGGGCAGTACTGAGGGAGTGCCGCATTGTGGGAGGGGCAGTACTGAGGGAGCGCTATACTGTCAGAGGGGAAGTACTGAGGGAGTGACGCACTGTTGGAGGGGCAGTTCTGAGGGAGTGCTGCACTGTCGGAGGGGCAGTACTGAGGGAGTGCCGCACTGTCGGAGGGGCAGTAATGAGTGAGTGCCGCACTGTCGGAGGGGCAGTCCTGAGGTAGTGCTGCACTGTGGCAGGGGCAGTACTGAGGGAGTGCCGCACTGTCGGAGGGGCAGTACTGAGGGAGTGCCGCACTGTCGGAGAAGCAGTACTGAGGGAGTGCCGCACTGTGGGAGGGGCAGTACTGAGGGAGCGCCGCACTGTCGGAGGGGCAGTACTGAGGGAGCCCTGCACTGTCGGAGGGGCAGTACTGAGGGAGCGCCGCACTGTGGGCGGGACAGTACTGAGGGATCGCCAAACTGTCGGAGGGGCTGTAGTGAGGGAGCGCCGCACTGTTGGAGGGGCAGTACTAAGGGAGTGCCGCATTGTGGGAGGGGCAGTATTGAGGGACTGCTGCACTGTTGGAGGGGCAGTACTGAGGGAGTGCTGCACTGTCGGAGGGGCTGTACTGAGGGAGTGCTGCACTATCAGAGGTCAGTACTGAGGGAGTGCTGCACTGTCGGAAGGGCAGTATTGAGGGAGCGCTGCACTGTCAGAGGGGCTGTACTGAGCGAGTGCTGCACTGTCGGAGGGGCAGTTCTGAGGGAGTGCTGCACTGTCGGAGGGGCAGTACTGAGGGAGTGCTGCACTGTCGGAGGGGCAGTACTGAGGGAGTGCCGCACTTTCGGAGGGGCAGTACTGAGGGAGTGCCGCACTGTCGGAGGGGCAGTACTGAGGGAGTGCTGCACTGTCGGAGGGACAGTACTGAGGGAGTGCCGCACTGTCGGAGGTGCAGTACTGAGGGAGCGCCGCACTGTCGGAGGTGCAGTACTGAGGGAGCGCCGCACCGTCGGAGGAGCAGTACTGAGGGAGTGCCGCACCGTCGGAGGGGTAGTACTGAGGGAGCGCCGCACTGTCGGAGGGGCAGTACTGAGGGAGCCCTGCACTGTCGGAGGGGCAGTACTGAGGGAGCGCTGCACTGTCGGAGGGGCAGTACTGAGGGAGTGCCGCACTGTGGGAGGGGCAGTACTGAGGGAGCGCCAAACTGTCGGAGGGGCTGTCGTGAGGGAGTGCTGCACTGTCAGAGGTCAGTTCTGAGGGAGTGCTGCACTGTCGGAGGGGCTGTACTGAGGGAGTGCTGCACTGTCAGAGGTCAGTACTGAGGGAGTGCTGCACTGTCGGAGGGGCAGCACTGAGGAAGTGCCGCACTGTCGGAGGGGCAGTACTGAGGGAGTGCTGCACTGGCGGAGGGGCAGTACTGAGGGAGTGCCGCACTGTCGGAGGGGCAGTACTGAGGGAACGCCGCACTGTCGGAGGGGCAGTACTGAGGGACCTCCGCACTGTCGGAGGGGCAGTACTGAGGGAGCGCCGCATTGTCGGAGGGGCAGTACTGAGGGAGTGCTGCACTGTCGAAGAGGCAGTTCTGAGGGAGTGCCGCACTGTCGGAGGGGCAGTTCTGAGGGAGTGCTGCATTGTCGGAGGGGCAGTTCTGAGGGAGTGCAGCACTGTCGGAGGGGCAGTACTGAGGGAGTGCTGCATTGTCGGAGGGGCAGTTCTGAGGGAGTGCCGCACTGTCGGAGGGGCTGTACTGAGGGAGTGCCGCATTGTCGGAGGGGCAGTTCTGAGGGAGTGCTGCACTGTCGGAAGGGCAGTACTGAGGGAGAGCTGCACTGTCGGAGGGGCAGTCCTGAGGGAGAGCTGCACTGTTGGAGGAGGGGTAGTACTCAGGGAGTGCTGCACTGTCGAAGGGGCAGTCCTGAGGGAGAGCCGCACTGTCGGAGTGGCAGTACTGAGGGAGCGCCGCACTGTCGGAGGGGCAGTACTGAGGGAGTGCCGCACTGTCGGAGGGGCAGTATTGAGGGAGAGCCGCATTGTGGGAGGGGCAGTATTGAGGGACTGCTGCACTGTGGGAGGGGCAGTACTGAGGGAGTGCCGCACTGTCGGAGGGGCAGTACTGAGGCAGTGCTGCACTGTCGGAGCGGCAGTACTGAGGGAGTGCCGCACTGTCGGAGGGGCAGTACTGAGGCAGTGCTGCACTGTCGGAGCGGCAGTACTGAGGGTGTGCTGCACTGTCGTAGGGGTAGTACTGAGGGAGTGCTGCACCGTCGAAGGGACAGTACTGAGGGAGTGTTGCACTGTCGGAGGGGCAGTACTGAAGGAGTGCCGCACTGTTGGAGGGGCAGTACTGAGGGAGTGCTGCACTGTCGGAGGGGCAGTACTGAGGGAGTGCCGCACTGTCAGAGGGGCAGTACTGAGGGAGTGTCCCGCTGGAGGAGGTGCAGTACTGAGGGAGTGCCGCATTGTGGGAGGGGCAGTACTGAGGGAGTGCCGCACTGTTGGAGGTGCAGTACTGAGGGAGTACTGCGCTGTCGGAGGGGCAACACTGAGGGAGTACTGCACTGTCGGAGAGCTGTACTGTGGGAGTGCCGCACTGTTGGAGGTGCAGTACTGAGGGAGTACTGCGCTGTCGGAGGGGCAACACTGAGGGAGTACTGCACTGTCGGAAGGGCACTACTGAGGTTCGCCGCACTGTCGGAGAGCTGTACTGTGGGAGTGCCGCACTGTTGGAGGGGCATTACTGAGGCAGTGCTGCACTGTCGGAGGGGCAGTTCTGAGGGAGTGCTGCATTGTCGGAGGGGCAGTTCTGAGGGAGTGCAGCACTGTCGGAGGTGCAGTACTGAGGGAGTGCTGCATTGTTGGAGGGGCAGCTCTGAGGGAGTGCCGCACTGTCGGAGGGGCAGTACTGAGGGAGTGCTGCACTGTCGGAGGGGCTGTACTGAGGGAGTGCTGCACTGTCAGAGGTCAGTACTGAGGGAGTGCCGCACTGTCAGAGGAGCAGTACTGAGGGAGTGCCGCACTGTCGAAGAGGCAGTACTGAGGGAGCCCCGCACTGTCGGAGGGGCAGTTCTGAGGGAGTGCTGCACTGTCGGAGGGGCAGTTCTGAGGGAGTGCTGCACTGTCGGAAGGACAGTACTGAGGGAGAGCTGCACTGTCGGAGGGGCAGTCCTGAGTGAGTGCTGCACTGTCGGAGGGACGGTACTGAGGGAGTGCTGCACTGTTGGAGGGGCAGTACTGAGGGAGAGCCGCACTGTCGGAGTAGCAGTACTGAGGGAGCGCCGCACTGTCGGAGGGGCAGTACTGAGGGAGCGCCGCACTGTCGGAGGGGCAGTACTGAGGGAGAGCCGCACTGTCGGAGTGGCAGTACTGAGGGAGCGCCGCACTGTCGTAGGGGCAGTACTGAGGGAGCGCCGCACTGTCGGAGGGGCAGTACTGAGGGAGAGCCGCACTGTCGGAGTGGCAGTACTGAGGGAGCGCCGCACTGTCGGAGGGGCAATACTGAGGGAGAGCCGAACTGTCGGAGGGGCAGTATTGAGGGAGAGCCGCATTGTGGGAGGGGCAGAAATGAGGGTGTGCTGCACTGTTGGAGGGGCAGTACTGAGGGAGTGCTGCATTGTCGGAGGGGCAGTACTGAGGGAGTGCTGCATTGTCGGAGGGGCAGTTCTGAGGGAGTGCCGCACTGTCGGAGGGGCAGTACTGAGGGAGTGCCGCACTGTCGGAGGGGCAGTACTGAGGGAGTGCCGCACTGTCGGAGAAGCAGTACTGAGGGAGTGCCGCACTGTGGGAGGGGCAGTACTGAGGGAGCGCCGCACTGTCGGAGGGGCAGTACTGAGGGAGCCCTGCACTGTCGGAGGGGCAGTACTGAGGGAGCGCCGCACTGTGGGCGGGACAGTACTGAGGGATTGCCAAACTGTCGGAGGGGCTGTAGTGAGGGAGCGCCGCACTGTTGGAGGGGCAGTACTAAGGGAGTGCCGCATTGTGGGAGGGGCAGAATTGAGGGACTGCTGCACTGTTGGAGGGGCAGTACTGAAGGAGTGCTGCACTGTCGGAGGGGCTGTTCTGAGGGAGTGCTGCACTGTCAGAGGTCAGTACTGAGGGAGTGCTGCACTGTCGGAAGGGCAGTATTGAGGGAGCGCTGCACTGTCAGAGGGGCTGTACTGAGCGAGTGCTGCACTGTCGGAGGGGCAGTTCTGAGGGAGTGCTGCACTGTCGGAGGGGCAGTACTGAGGGAGTGCTGCACTGTCGGAGGGGCAGTACTGAGGGAGTGCCGCACTTTCGGAGGGGCAGTACTGAGGGAGTGCCGCACTGTCGGAGGGGCAGTACTGAGGGAGTGCAGCACTGTCGGAGGGACAGTACTGAGGGAGTGCCGCACTGTCGGAGGTGCAGTACTGAGGGAGCGCCGCACTGTCGGAGGAGCAGTACTGAGGGAGTGCCGCACCGTCGGAGGGGTAGTACTGAGGGAGTGCTGCACCGTTGGAGGGTCAGTACTGAGGGAGCGCCGCACTGTCGGAGGGGCAGTACTGAGGGAGCCCTGCACTGTCGGAGGGGCAGTACTGAGGGAGCGCTGCACTGTCGGAGGGGCAGTACTGAGGGAGTGCCGCACTGTGGGAGGGGCAGTACTGAGGGAGCGCCAAACTGTCGGAGGGGCTGTAGTGAGGGAGTGCTGCACTGTCAGAGGTCAGTACTGAGGGAGTGCTGCACTGTCGGAGGGGCTGTACTGAGGGAGTGCTGCACTGTCAGAGGTCAGTACTGAGGGAGTGCTGCACTGTCGGAGGGGCAGCACTGAGGAAGTGCCGCACTGTCGGAGGGGCAGTACTGAGGGAGTGCTGCACTGGCGGAGGGGCAGTACTGAGGGAGTACCGCACTGTCGGAGGGGCAGTACTGAGGGAGTGCCGCACTGTCGGAGGGGCAGTACTGAGGGAGCGCCGCACTGTCGGAGGGGCAGTACTGAGGGAGCGCCGCTCTGTCGGAGGGGCTGTACTGAGAGAGTGCTGCACTGTCGGAGGGGCAGTACTGAGGGAGTGCCGCACTGTCAAAGGTGCGGTACTGAGGGCGTGCTGCACTGTCGGAGGGGCAGTACTGAGGGACCTCCGCATTGTCGGAGGGGCAGTACTGAGGGAGCGCCGCATTGTCGGAGGGGCAGTACTGAGGGAGTGCCGCACTGTCGGAGTGGCAGTACTGAGGGAGCGCCGCACTGTCGTAGGGGCAGTACTGAGGGAGCGCCGCACTGTCGGAGGGGCAGTACTGAGGGAGAGCCGCACTGTCGGAGGGGCAGTATTGAGGGAGAGCCGCATTGTGGGAGGGGCAGTATTGAGGGACTGCTGCACTGTCGGAGGGGCAGTACTGAGGGAGTGCTGCATTGTCGGAGGGGCAGTACTGAGGGAGTGCTGCATTGTCGGAGGGGCAGTTCTGAGGGAGTGCCGCACTGTCGGAGGGGCAGTACTGAGGGAGTGCCGCATTTTCGGAGGGGCAGTTCTGAGGGAGCTCCGCACTGTCAGAGGGGCAGTACTGAGGGAGCGCCGCATTGTCGGAGGGGCAGTACTGAGAGAGTGCCGCACTGTCGAAGAGGCAGTACTGAGGGAGAGCCGCATTGTGGGAGGGGCAGTATTGAGGGAGTGCCGCACTGTCGGAGGGGCAGTACTGAGGGAGTGCCGCATTTTCGGAGGGGCAGTTCTGAGGGAGCTCCGCACTGTCAGAGGGGCAGTACTGAGGGAGCGCCGCACTGTCGGGGGGGCAGTACTGAGGGAGTGCCGCACTGTCGGAGGGGCAGTATTGAGGGAGAGCCGCATTGTGGGAGGGGCAGTATTGAGGGACTGCTGCACTGTCGGATGGGCAGTACTGAGGGAGTGCCGCACTGTCGGAGGGGCAGTATTGAGGGAGAGCCGCATTGTGGGAGGGGCAGTATTGAGGGACTGCTGCACTGTGGGAGGGGCAGTACTGAGGGAGTGCCGCACTGTAGGAGGGGCAGTACTGAGGCAGTGCTGCACTGTCGGAGCGGCAGTACTGAGGGAGTGCTGCACTGTCGGAGGGGCAGAAATGAGGGTGTGCTGCACTGTCGTAGGGCTAGTACTGAGGGAGTGCTGCATTGTCGGAGGGGCAGTTCTGAGGGAGTGCAGCACTGTTGGAGGGGCAGTACTGAGGGAGTGCTGCATTGTCGGAGGGGCAGTTCTGAGGGAGTGCCGCACTGTCGGAGGGGCAGTACTGAGGGAGTGCCGCATTGTCGGAGGGGCAGTACTGAGGGAGTGCCGCACTGTCGGAGGGGCAGTACTGAGGGAGTGCCGCATTGTGGGAGGGGCAGTACTGAGGGAGCGCTATACTGTCAGAGGGGAAGTACTGAGGGAGTGACGCACTGTTGGAGGGGCAGTTCTGAGGGAGTGCTGCACTGTCGGAGGGGCAGTACTGAGGGAGTGCCGCACTGTCGGAGGGGCAGTAATGAGTGAGTGCCGCACTGTCGGAGGGGCAGTCCTGAGGTAGTGCTGCACTGTGGCAGGGGCAGTACTGAGGGAGTGCCGCACTGTCGGAGGGGCAGTACTGAGGGAGTGCCGCACTGTCGGAGAAGCAGTACTGAGGGAGTGCCGCACTGTGGGAGGGGCAGTACTGAGGGAGCGCCGCACTGTCGGAGGGGCAGTACTGAGGGAGCCCTGCACTGTCGGAGGGGCAGTACTGAGGGAGCGCCGCACTGTGGGCGGGACAGTACTGAGGGATCGCCAAACTGTCGGAGGGGCTGTAGTGAGGGAGCGCCGCACTGTTGGAGGGGCAGTACTAAGGGAGTGCCGCATTGTGGGAGGGGCAGTATTGAGGGACTGCTGCACTGTTGGAGGGGCAGTACTGAGGGAGTGCTGCACTGTCGGAGGGGCTGTACTGAGCGAGTGCTGCACTGTCGGAGGGGCAGTTCTGAGGGAGTGCTGCACTGTCGGAGGGGCAGTACTGAGGGAGTGCTGCACTGTCGGAGGGGCAGTACTGAGGGAGTGCCGCACTTTCGGAGGGGCAGTACTGAGGGAGTGCCGCACTGTCGGAGGGGCAGTACTGAGGGAGTGCTGCACTGTCGGAGGGACAGTACTGAGGGAGTGCCGCACTGTCGGAGGTGCAGTACTGAGGGAGCGCCGCACTGTCGGAGGAGCAGTACTGAGGGAGTGCCGCACCGTCGGAGGGGTAGTACTGAGGGAGTGCTGCACCGTTGGAGGGTCAGTACTGAGGGAGCGCCGCACTGTCGGAGGGGCAGTACTGAGGGAGCCCTGCACTGTCGGAGGGGCAGTACTGAGGGAGCGCTGCACTGTCGGAGGGGCAGTACTGAGGGAGTGCCGCACTGTGGGAGGGGCAGTACTGAGGGAGCGCCAAACTGTCGGAGGGGCTGTCGTGAGGGAGTGCTGCACTGTCAGAGGTCAGTTCTGAGGGAGTGCTGCACTGTCGGAGGGGCTGTACTGAGGGAGTGCTGCACTGTCAGAGGTCAGTACTGAGGGAGTGCTGCACTGTCGGAGGGGCAGCACTGAGGAAGTGCCGCACTGTCGGAGGGGCAGTACTGAGGGAGTGCTGCACTGGCGGAGGGGCAGTACTGAGGGAGTGCCGCACTGTCGGAGGGGCAGTACTGAGGGAACGCCGCACTGTCGGAGGGGCAGTACTGAGGGACCTCCGCACTGTCGGAGGGGCAGTACTGAGGGAGCGCCGCATTGTCGGAGGGGCAGTACTGAGGGAGTGCTGCACTGTCGAAGAGGCAGTTCTGAGGGAGTGCCGCACTGTCGGAGGGGCAGTTCTGAGGGAGTGCTGCATTGTCGGAGGGGCAGTTCTGAGGGAGTGCAGCACTGTCGGAGGGGCAGTACTGAGGGAGTGCTGCATTGTCGGAGGGGCAGTTCTGAGGGAGTGCCGCACTGTCGGAGGGGCTGTACTGAGGGAGTGCCGCATTGTCGGAGGGGCAGTTCTGAGGGAGTGCCGCACTGTCGGAAGGGCAGTACTGAGGGAGAGCTGCACTGTCGGAGGGGCAGTCCTGAGGGAGAGCTGCACTGTTGGAAGAGGGGTAGTACTCAGGGAGTGCTGCACTGTCGAAGGGGCAGTCCTGAGGGAGAGCCGCACTGTCGGAGTGGCAGTACTGAGGGAGCGCCGCACTGTCGGAGGGGCAGTACTGAGGGAGTGCCGCACTGTCGGAGGGGCAGTATTGAGGGAGAGCCGCATTGTGGGAGGGGCAGTATTGAGGGACTGCTGCACTGTGGGAGGGGCAGTACTGAGGGAGTGCCGCACTGTCGGAGGGGCAGTACTGAGGCAGTGCTGCACTGTCGGAGCGGCAGTACTGAGGGAGTGCCGCACTGTCGGAGGGGCAGTACTGAGGCAGTGCTGCACTGTCGGAGCGGTAGTACTGAGGGTGTGCTGCACTGTCGTAGGGGTAGTACTGAGGGAGTGCTGCACCGTCGAAGGGACAGTACTGAGGGAGTGTTGCACTGTCGGAGGGGCAGTACTGAAGGAGTGCCGCACTGTTGGAGGGGCAGTACTGAGGGAGTGCTGCACTGTCGGAGGGGCAGTACTGAGGGAGTGCCGCACTGTCAGAGGGGCAGTACTGAGGGAGTGTCCCGCTGGCGGAGGTGCAGTACTGAGGGAGTGCCGCACTGTTGTGGGGGCAGTACTGAGGGAGAGCCGCACTGTTGGAGGTGCAGTACTGAGGGAGTACTGCGCTGTCGGAGGGGCAACACTGAGGGAGTACTGCACTGTCGGAGAGCTGTACTGTGGGAGTGCCGCACTGTTGGAGGTGCAGTACTGAGGGAGTACTGCGCTGTCGGAGGGGCAACACTGAGGGAGTACTGCACTGTCGGAAGGGCACTACTGAGGTTCGCCGCACTGTCGGAGAGCTGTACTGTGGGAGTGCCGCACTGTTGGAGGGGCAGTACTGAGGCAGTGCTGCACTGTCGGAGGGGCAGTTCTGAGGGAGTGCTGCATTGTCGGAGGGGCAGTTCTGAGGGAGTGCAGCACTGTCGGAGGTGCAGTACTGAGGGAGTGCTGCATTGTTGGAGGGGCAGCTCTGAGGGAGTGCCGCACTGTCGGAGGGGCAGTACTGAGGGAGTGCTGCACTGTCGGAGGGGCTGTACTGAGGGAGTGCTGCACTGTCAGAGGTCAGTACTGAGGGAGTGCCGCACTGTCAGAGGAGCAGTACTGAGGGAGTGCCGCACTGTCGAAGAGGCAGTACTGAGGGAGCCCCGCACTGTCGGAGGGGCAGTTCTGAGGGAGTGCTGCACTGTCGGAGGGGCAGTTCTGAGGGAGTGCTGCACTGTCGGAAGGACAGTACTGAGGGAGAGCTGCACTGTCGGAGGGGCAGTCCTGAGTGAGTGCTGCACTGTCGGAGGGACGGTACTGAGGGAGTGCTGCACTGTTGGAGGGGCAGTACTGAGGGAGAGCCGCACTGTCGGAGTAGCAGTACTGAGGGAGCGCCGCACTGTCGGAGGGGCAGTACTGAGGGAGCGCCGCACTGTCGGAGGGGCAGTACTGAGGGAGAGCCGCACTGTCGGAGTGGCAGTACTGAGGGAGCGCCGCACTGTCGTAGGGGCAGTACTGAGGGAGCGCCGCACTGTCGGAGGGGCAGTACTGAGAGAGAGCCGCACTGTCGGAGGGGCAGTATTGAGGGAGAGCCGCATTGTGGGAGGGGCAGTATTGAGGGACTGCTGCACTGTCGGAGGGGCAGTATTGAGGAACTGCTGCACTGTGGGAGGGGCAGAAATGAGAGTGTGCTGCACTGTCGGAGGAGCAGTTCTGAGGGAGTGCTGCATTGTCGGAGGGGCAGTTCTGAGGGAGTGCTGCATTGTCGGAGGGGCAGTACTGAGGGAGTGCTGCATTGTCGGAGGGGCAGTTCTGACGGAGTGCTGCACTGTCGGAGGGGCAGTCCTGAGGGAGTGCTGCACTGTCGGAGGGGCAGTCCTGAGGGAGTGCTGCACTTTCGGAGTGGCAGTACTGAGGGAAAGCCGCATTGTCTGAGGGGCAGTACTGAGGGAGTGCTGCACTGTTGGAGGGGTAGTACTCAGGGAGTGCTGCACTGTCGTAGGGGTAGTACTGAGGGAGTGACGCACTGTTGGAGGGGCAGTTCTGAGGGAGTGCTGCACTGTCGGAGGGGCAGTACTGAGGGAGTGCCGCACTGTCGGAGGGGCAGTAATGAGTGAGTGCCGCACTGTCGGAGGGGCAGTCCTGAGGTAGTGCTGCACTGTGGCAGGGGCAGTACTGAGGGAGTGCCGCACTGTCGGAGGGGCAGTACTGAGGGAGTGCCGCACTGTCGGAGAAGCAGTACTGAGGGAGTGCCGCACTGTGGGAGGGGCAGTACTGAGGGAGCGCCGCACTGTCGGAGGGGCAGTACTGAGGGAGCCCTGCACTGTCGGAGGGGCAGTACTGAGGGAGCGCCGCACTGTGGGCGGGACAGTACTGAGGGATCGCCAAACTGTCGGAGGGGCTGTAGTGAGGGAGCGCCGCACTGTTGGAGGGGCAGTACTAAGGGAGTGCCGCATTGTGGGAGGGGCAGTATTGAGGGACTGCTGCACTGTTGGAGGGGCAGTACTGAGGGAGTGCTGCACTGTCGGAGGGGCTGTACTGAGCGAGTGCTGCACTGTCGGAGGGGCAGTTCTGAGGGAGTGCTGCACTGTCGGAGGGGCAGTACTGAGGGAGTGCTGCACTGTCGGAGGGGCAGTACTGAGGGAGTGCCGCACTTTCGGAGGGGCAGTACTGAGGGAGTGCCGCACTGTCGGAGGGGCAGTACTGAGGGAGTGCTGCACTGTCGGAGGGACAGTACTGAGGGAGTGCCGCACTGTCGGAGGTGCAGTACTGAGGGAGCGCCGCACTGTCGGAGGAGCAGTACTGAGGGAGTGCCGCACCGTCGGAGGGGTAGTACTGAGGGAGTGCTGCACCGTTGGAGGGTCAGTACTGAGGGAGCGCCGCACTGTCGGAGGGGCAGTACTGAGGGAGCCCTGCACTGTCGGAGGGGCAGTACTGAGGGAGCGCTGCACTGTCGGAGGGGCAGTACTGAGGGAGTGCCGCACTGTGGGAGGGGCAGTACTGAGGGAGCGCCAAACTGTCGGAGGGGCTGTCGTGAGGGAGTGCTGCACTGTCAGAGGTCAGTTCTGAGGGAGTGCTGCACTGTCGGAGGGGCTGTACTGAGGGAGTGCTGCACTGTCAGAGGTCAGTACTGAGGGAGTGCTGCACTGTCGGAGGGGCAGCACTGAGGAAGTGCCGCACTGTCGGAGGGGCAGTACTGAGGGAGTGCTGCACTGGCGGAGGGGCAGTACTGAGGGAGTGCCGCACTGTCGGAGGGGCAGTACTGAGGGAACGCCGCACTGTCGGAGGAGCAGTACTGAGGGACCTCCGCACTGTCGGAGGGGCAGTACTGAGGGAGCGCCGCATTGTCGGAGGGGCAGTACTGAGGGAGTGCTGCACTGTCGAAGAGGCAGTTCTGAGGGAGTGCCGCACTGTCGGAGGGGCAGTTCTGAGGGAGTGCTGCATTGTCGGAGGGGCAGTTCTGAGGGAGTGCAGCACTGTCGGAGGGGCAGTACTGAGGGAGTGCTGCATTGTCGGAGGGGCAGTTCTGAGGGAGTGCCGCACTGTCGGAGGGGCTGTACTGAGGGAGTGCCGCATTGTCGGAGGGGCAGTTCTGAGGGAGTGCCGCACTGTCGGAAGGGCAGTACTGAGGGAGAGCTGCACTGTCGGAGGGGCAGTCCTGAGGGAGAGCTGCACTGTTGGAAGAGGGGTAGTACTCAGGGAGTGCTGCACTGTCGAAGGGGCAGTCCTGAGGGAGAGCCGCACTGTCGGAGTGGCAGTACTGAGGGAGCGCCGCACTGTCGGAGGGGCAGTACTGAGGGAGTGCCGCACTGTCGGAGGGGCAGTATTGAGGGAGAGCCGCATTGTGGGAGGGGCAGTATTGAGGGACTGCTGCACTGTGGGAGGGGCAGTACTGAGGGAGTGCCGCACTGTCGGAGGGGCAGTACTGAGGCAGTGCTGCACTGTCGGAGCGGCAGTACTGAGGGAGTGCCGCACTGTCGGAGGGGCAGTACTGAGGCAGTGCTGCACTGTCGGAGCGGTAGTACTGAGGGTGTGCTGCACTGTCGTAGGGGTAGTACTGAGGGAGTGCTGCACCGTCGAAGGGACAGTACTGAGGGAGTGTTGCACTGTCGGAGGGGCAGTACTGAAGGAGTGCCGCACTGTTGGAGGGGCAGTACTGAGGGAGTGCTGCACTGTCGGAGGGGCAGTACTGAGGGAGTGCCGCACTGTCAGAGGGGCAGTACTGAGGGAGTGTCCCGCTGGCGGAGGTGCAGTACTGAGGGAGTGCCGCACTGTTGTGGGGGCAGTACTGAGGGAGAGCCGCACTGTTGGAGGTGCAGTACTGAGGGAGTACTGCGCTGTCGGAGGGGCAACACTGAGGGAGTACTGCACTGTCGGAGAGCTGTACTGTGGGAGTGCCGCACTGTTGGAGGTGCAGTACTGAGGGAGTACTGCGCTGTCGGAGGGGCAACACTGAGGGAGTACTGCACTGTCGGAAGGGCACTACTGAGGTTCGCCGCACTGTCGGAGAGCTGTACTGTGGGAGTGCCGCACTGTTGGAGGGGCAGTACTGAGGCAGTGCTGCACTGTCGGAGGGGCAGTTCTGAGGGAGTGCTGCATTGTCGGAGGGGCAGTTCTGAGGGAGTGCAGCACTGTCGGAGGTGCAGTACTGAGGGAGTGCTGCATTGTTGGAGGGGCAGCTCTGAGGGAGTGCCGCACTGTCGGAGGGGCAGTACTGAGGGAGTGCTGCACTGTCGGAGGGGCTGTACTGAGGGAGTGCTGCACTGTCAGAGGTCAGTACTGAGGGAGTGCCGCACTGTCAGAGGAGCAGTACTGAGGGAGTGCCGCACTGTCGAAGAGGCAGTACTGAGGGAGCCCCGCACTGTCGGAGGGGCAGTTCTGAGGGAGTGCTGCACTGTCGGAGGGGCAGTTCTGAGGGAGTGCTGCACTGTCGGAAGGACAGTACTGAGGGAGAGCTGCACTGTCGGAGGGGCAGTCCTGAGTGAGTGCTGCACTGTCGGAGGGACGGTACTGAGGGAGTGCTGCACTGTTGGAGGGGCAGTACTGAGGGAGAGCCGCACTGTCGGAGTAGCAGTACTGAGGGAGCGCCGCACTGTCGGAGGGGCAGTACTGAGGGAGCGCCGCACTGTCGGAGGGGCAGTACTGAGGGAGAGCCGCACTGTCGGAGTGGCAGTACTGAGGGAGCGCCGCACTGTCGTAGGGGCAGTACTGAGGGAGCGCCGCACTGTCGGAGGGGCAGTACTGAGAGAGAGCCGCACTGTCGGAGGGGCAGTATTGAGGGAGAGCCGCATTGTGGGAGGGGCAGTATTGAGGGACTGCTGCACTGTCGGAGGGGCAGTATTGAGGAACTGCTGCACTGTGGGAGGGGCAGAAATGAGAGTGTGCTGCACTGTCGGAGGAGCAGTTCTGAGGGAGTGCTGCATTGTCGGAGGGGCAGTTCTGAGGGAGTGCTGCATTGTCGGAGGGGCAGTACTGAGGGAGTGCTGCATTGTCGGAGGGGCAGTTCTGACGGAGTGCTGCACTGTCGGAGGGGCAGTCCTGAGGGAGTGCTGCACTGTCGGAGGGGCAGTCCTGAGGGAGTGCTGCACTTTCGGAGTGGCAGTACTGAGGGAAAGCCGCATTGTCTGAGGGGCAGTACTGAGGGAGTGCTGCACTGTTGGAGGGGTAGTACTCAGGGAGTGCTGCACTGTCGTAGGGGTAGTACTGAGGGAGTGCTGCACTGTCGGAGCGGCAGTACTGAGGGAGTGCTGCACTGTCGTAGGGGTAGTACTGAGGGAGTGCTGCACCGTCGGAGGGACAGTACTGAGGGAGTGCTGCACTGTCGGAGGGGCAGTTCTGAGGGAGTGCTGCATTGTCGGAGGGGCAGTTCTGAGGGAGTGCAGCACTGTCGGAGGGGCAGTACTGAGGGAGTGCTGCATTGTCGGAGGGGCAGTTCTGAGGGAGTGCCGCACTGTCGGAGGGGCTGTACTGAGGGAGTGCCGCATTGTCGGAGGGGCAGTTCTGAGGGAGTGCTGCACTGTCGGAAGGGCAGTACTGAGGGAGAGCTGCACTGTCGGAGGGGCAGTCCTGAGGGAGAGCTGCACTGTTGGAGGAGGGGTAGTACTCAGGGAGTGCTGCACTGTCGAAGGGGCAGTCCTGAGGGAGAGCCGCACTGTCGGAGTGGCAGTACTGAGGGAGCGCCGCACTGTCGGAGGGGCAGTACTGAGGGAGTGCCGCACTGTCGGAGGGGCAGTATTGAGGGAGAGCCGCATTGTGGGAGGGGCAGTATTGAGGGACTGCTGCACTGTGGGAGGGGCAGTACTGAGGGAGTGCCGCACTGTCGGAGGGGCAGTACTGAGGCAGTGCTGCACTGTCGGAGCGGCAGTACTGAGGGAGTGCCGCACTGTCGGAGGGGCAGTACTGAGGCAGTGCTGCACTGTCGGAGCGGCAGTACTGAGGGTGTGCTGCACTGTCGTAGGGGTAGTACTGAGGGAGTGCTGCACCGTCGGAGAGGCAACACTGAGGGAGTACTGCACTGTCGGAGGGGCAGTATTGAGGGAGAGCCGCATTGTGGGAGGGGCAGTATTGAGGGACTGCTGCACTGTGGGAGGGGCAGTACTGAGGGAGAGCCGCACTGTCAGAGGGGCAGTACTGAGGGAGTGCCGCACTGTCAGAGGGGCAGTACTGAGGGAGCGCCGCACTGTCGGAGGGGCAGTACTGAGGGAGTGCCGCACTGTCGGAGGGGCAGTATTGAGGGAGAGCCGCATTGTGGGAGGGGCAGTATTGAGGGACTGCTGCACTGTGGGAGGGGCAGTACTGAGGGAGTGCCGCACTGTAGGAGGGCCAGTACTGAGAAAGTGCTGCACTGTCGGAGCGGCAGTACTGAGGGAGTGCTGCACTGTCGGAGGGGCAGAAATGAGGGTGTGCTGCACTGTCGCAGGGGTAGTACTGAGGGAGTGCTGCATTGTCGGAGGGGCAGTTCTGAGGGAGTGCAGCACTGTTGGAGGGGCAGTACTGAGGGAGTGCTGCATTGTCGGAGGGGCAGTTCTGAGGGAGTGCCGCACTGTCGGAGGGGCAGTACTGAGGGAGTGCCGCATTGTCGGAGGGGCAGTACTGAGGGAGTGCCGCACTGTCAGAGGGGCAGTACTGAGGGAGTGCCGCACTGTCGGAGGGGCAGTACTGAGGGAGTGCCGCATTGTCGGAGGGGCAGTACTGAGGGAGTGCCGCACTGTTGGAGGGGCAGTTCTGAGGGAGTGCTGCACTGTCGGAGGGGCAGTACTGAGGGAGTGCCGCACTGTCGGAGGGGCAGTAATGAGTGAGTGCCGCACTGTCGGAGGGGCAGTCCTGAGGTAGTGCTGCACTGTGGGAGGGGCAGTACTGAGGGAGTGCCGCACTGTCGGAGGGGCAGTACTGAGGGAGTGCCGCACTGTCGGAGAAGCAGTACTGAGGGAGTGCCGCACTGTGGGAGGGGCAGTACTGAGGGAGCGCCGCACTGTCGGAGGGGCAGTACTGAGGGAGCACTGCACTGTCGGAGGGGCAGTACTGAGGGAGCGCCGCACTGTGGGCGGGACAGTACTGAGGGATTGCCAAACAGTCGGAGGGGCTGTAGTGAGGGAGCGCCGCACTGTTGGAGGGGCAGTACTAAGGGAGTGCCGCATTGTGGGAGGGGCAGAATTGAGGGACTGCTGCACTGTTGGAGGGGCAGTACTGAGGGAGTGCTGCAGTGTCGGAGGGGCTGTACTGAGGGAGTGCTGCACTGTCAGAGGTCAGTACTGAGGGAGTGCTGCACTGTCGGAAGGGCAGTATTGAGGGAGCGCTGCACTGTCAGAGGGGCTGTACTGAGCGAGTGCTGCACTGTCGGAGGGGCAGTTCTGAGGGAGTGCTGCACTGTCGGAGGGGCAGTACTGAGGGAGTGCCGCACTTTCGGAGGGGCAGTACTGAGGGAGTGCCGCACTGTCGGAGGGGCAGGACTGAGGGAGTGCTGCACTGTCGGAGGGACAGTACTGAGGGAGTGCCGCACTGTCGGAGGTGCAGTACTGAGGGAGCGCCGCACTGTCGGAGGAGCAGTACTGAGGGAGTGCCGCACCGTCGGAGGGGTAGTACTGAGGGAGTGCTGCACCGTTGGAGGGTCAGTACTGAGGGAGTGCCGCACTGTCGGAGGGGCAGTACTGAGGGAGCCCTGCACTGTCGGAGGGGCAGTACTGAGGGAGCGCTGCACTGTCGGAGGGGCAGTACTGAGGGAGTGCCGCACTGTGGGAGGGGCAGTACTGAGGGAGCGCCAAACTGTCGGAGGGGCTGTAGTGAGGGAGTGCTGCACTGTCAGAGGTCAGTACTGAGGGAGTGCTGCACTGTCGGAGGGGCTGTACTGAGGGAGTGCTGCACTGTCAGAGGTCAGTACTGAGGGAGTGCTGCACTGTCGGAGGGGCAGCACTGAGGAAGTGCCGCACTGTCGGAGGGGCAGTACTGAGGGAGTGCCGCACTGTCAAAGGTGCGGTACTGAGGGCGTGCTGCACTGTCGGAGGGGCAGTACTGAGGGAGTGCCGCATTGTCGGAGGGGCAGTACTGAGGGAGTGCCGCACTGTCGGAGTGGCAGTACTGAGGGAGCGCCGCACTGTCGTAGGGGCAGTACTGAGGGAGCGCCGCACTGTCGGAGGGGCAGTACTGAGGGAGAGCCGCACTGTTGGAGGGGCAGTATTGAGGGAGAGCCGCATTTGGGAGGGGCAGTATTGAGGGACTGCTGCACTGTCGGAGGGGCAGTATTGAGGAACTGCTGCACTGTGGGAGGGGCAAAAATGAGGGTGTGCTGCACTGTCGGAGGGGCAGTACTGAGGGAGTGCTGCATTGTCGGAGGGGCAGGACTGAGGGAGTGCTGCATTGTCGGAGGGGCAGTTCTGAGGGAGTGCCGCACTGTCGGAGGGGCAGTACTGAGGGAGTGCCGCACTGTCGGAGGGGCGGTACTGAGGGAGTGCCGCATTTTCGGAGGGGCAGTTCTGAGGGAGCTCCGCACTGTCAGAGGGGCAGTACTGAGGGAGCGCCGCATTGTCGGAGGGGCAGTACTGAGGGAGTGCCGCACTGTCAGAGGGGCAGTACTGAGGGAGTGCCGCACTGTCGGAGGGGCAGTACTGAGGGAGTGCCGCACTGTCGGAGGGGCAGTACTGAGAGAGTGCCGCACTGTCGAAGAGGCAGTACTGAGGGAGATCCGCACTGTCGGAGTGGCAGTACTGAGGGAGCGCCGCACTGTCGGAGGGGCAGTACTGAGGGAGTGCCGCACTGTCGGAGGGGCAGTATTGAGGGAGAGCCGCATTGTGGGAGGGGCAGTATTGAGGGACTGCTGCACTGTCGGATGGGCAGTACTGAGGGAGTGCCGCACTGTCGGAGGGGCAGTATTGAGGGAGAGCCGCATTGTGGGAGGGGCAGTATTGAGGGACTGCTGCACTGTGGGAGGGGCAGTACTGAGGGAGTGCCGCACTGTAGGAGGGGCAGTACTGAGGCAGTGCTGCACTGTCGGAGCGGCAGTACTGAGGGAGTGCTGCACTGTCGGAGGGGCAGAAATGAGGGTGTGCTGCACTGTCGTAGGGGTAGTACTGAGGGAGTGCTGCATTGTCGGAGGAGCAGTTCTGAGGGAGTGCAGCACTGTTGGAGGGGCAGTACTGAGGGAGTGCTGCATTGTCGGAGGGGCAGTTCTGAGGGAGTGCGGCACTGTCGGAGGGGCAGTACTGAGGAAGTGCTGCATTGTCGGAGGGGCAGTACTGAGGGAGTGCCGCACTGTCGGAGGGGCAGTACTGAGGGAGTGCCGCATTGTGGGAGGGGCAGTACTGAGGGAGCGCTATACTGTCAGAGGGGAAGTACTGAGGGAGTGACGCACTGTTGGAGGGGCAGTTCTGAGGGAGTGCTGCACTGTCGGAGGGGCAGTACTGAGGGAGTGCCGCACTGTCGGAGGGGCAGTAATGAGTGAGTGCCGCACTGTCGGAGGGGCAGTCCTGAGGTAGTGCTGCACTGTGGGAGGGGCAGTACTGAGGGAGTGCCGCACTGTCGGAGGTGCAGTACTGAGGGAGTGCTGCACTGTCGGAGAAGCAGTACTGAGGGAGTGCCGCACTGTGGGAGGGGCAGTACTGAGGGAGCGCCGCACTGTCGGAGGGGCAGTACTGAGGGAGCCCTGCACTGTCGGAGGGGCAGTACTGAGGGAGCGCCGCACTGTGGGCGGGACAGTACTGAGGGATCGCCAAACTGTCGGAGGGGCTGTAGTGAGGGAGCGCCGCACTGTTGGAGGGGCAGTACTAAGGGAGTGCCGCATTGTGGGAGGGGCAGTATTGAGGGACTGCTGCACTGTTGGAGGGGCAGTACTGAGGGAGTGCTGCACTGTCGTAGGGGCTGTACTGAGGGAGTGCTGCACTGTCAGAGGTCAGTACTGAGGGAGTGCTGCACTGTCGGAAGGGCAGTATTGAGGGAGCGCTGCACTGTCAGAGGGGCTGAACTGAGCGAGTGCTGCACTGTCGGAGGGGTAGTTCTGAGGGAGTGCTGCACTGTCGGAGGGGCAGTACTGAGGGAGTGCTGCACTGTCGGAGGGGCAGTACTGAGGGAGTGCCGCACTTTCGGAGGGGCAGTACTGAGGGAGCGCCGCACTGTCGGAGGGGCAGTACTGAGGGAGCCCTGCACTGTCGGAGGGGCAGTACTGAGGGAGCGCTGCACTGTCGGAGGGGCAGTACTGAGGGAGTGCCGCACTGTGGGAGGGGCAGTACTGAGGGAGCGCCGCACCGTCGGAGGGGCTGTAGTGAGGGAGTGCTGCACTGTCAGAGGTCAGTACTGAGGGAGTGCTGCACTGTCGGAGGGGCAGCACTGAGGAAGTGCCGCACTGTCGGAGGGGCAGTACTGAGGGAGTGCTGCACTGGCGGAGGGGCAGTACTGAGGGAGTGCCGCACTGTCGGAGGGGCAGTACTGAGGGAGCGCCGCATTGTCGGAGGGGCAGTACTGAGGGACCTCCACACTGTCGGAGGGGCAGTACTGAGGGAGCGCCGCATTGTCGGAGGGGCAGTACTGAGGGAGTGCTGCACTGTCGAAGAGGCAGTTCTGAGGGAGTGCCGCACTGTCGGAGGGGCAGTTCTGAGGGAGTGCTGCATTGTCGGAGGGGCAGTTCTGAGGGAGTGCAGCACTGTCGGAGGGGCAGTACTGAGGGAGTGCTGCATTGTCGGAGGGGCAGTTCTGAGGGAGTGCCGCACTGTCGGAGGGGCTGTACTGAGGGAGTGCCGCATTGTCGGAGGGGCAGTTCTGAGGGAGTGCCGCACTGTCAGAGGGGCAGTACTGAGGGAGTGCCGCACTGTCGGAGGGGCAGTTCTGAGGGAGTGCTGCACTGTCGGAAGGGCAGTACTGAGGGAGAGCTGCACTGTCGGTGGGGCAGTCCTGAGGGAGAGCTGCACTGTTGGAGGAGGGGTAGTACTCAGGGAGTGCTGCACTGTTGAAGGGGCAGTCCTGAGGGAGAGCCGCACTGTCGGAGTGGCAGTACTGAGGGAGCGCCGCACTGTCGGAGGGGCAGTACTGAGGGAGTGCCGCACTGTCGGAGGGGCAGTATTGAGGGAGAGCCGCATTGTGGGAGGGGCAGTATTGAGGGACTGCTGCACTGTGGGAGGGGCAGTACTGAGGGAGTGCCGCACTGTCGGAGGGGCAGTACTGAGGCAGTGCTGCACTGTCGGAGCGGCAGTACTGAGGGAGTGCCGCACTGTCGGAGGGGCAGTACTGAGGCAGTGCTGCACTGTCGGAGCGGCAGTACTGAGGGTGTGCTGCACTGTCGTAGGGGTAGTACTGAGGGAGTGTTGCACTGTTGGAGGGGCAGTACTGAGGGAGTGCTGCACTGTCGGAGGGGCAGTACTGAGGGAGTGCGGCACTGTCAGACGGGCAGTACTGAGGGAGTGTCCCGCTGGCGGAGGTGCAGTACTGAGGGAGTGCCGCATTGTGGGAGGGGCAGTACTGAGGGAGTGCCGCACCGTCGGAGGGGTAGTACTGAGGGAGTGCTGCATCGTTGGAGGGTCAGTACTGAGGGAGCGCCGCACTGTCGGAGGGGCAGTACTGAGGGAGCCCTGCACTGTCGGAGGGGCAGTACTGAGGGAGCGCTGCACTGTCGGAGGGGCAGTACTGAGGGAGTGCCGCACTGTGGGAGGGGCAGTACTGAGGGAGCGCCAAACTGTCGGAGGGGCTGTAGTGAGGGAGTGCTGCACTGTCAGATGTCAGTACTGAGGGAGTGCTGCACTGTCGGAGGGGCTGTACTGAGGGAGTGCTGCACTGTCAGAGGTCAGTACTGAGGGAGTGCTGCACTGTCGGAGGGGCAGCACTGAGGAAGTGCCGCACTGTCGGAGGGGCAGTACTGAGGGAGTGCTGCACTGGCGGAGGGGCAGTACTGAGGGAGTGCCGCACTGTCGGAGGGGCAGTACTGAGGGAGCGCCGCATTGTCGGAGGGGCAGTACTGAGGGACCTCCACACTGTCGGAGGGGCAGTACTGAGGGAGCGCCGCATTGTCGGAGGGGCAGTACTGAGGGAGTGCTGCACTGTCGAAGAGGCAGTTCTGAGGGAGTGCCGCACTGTCGGAGGGGCAGTTCTGAGGGAGTGCTGCATTGTCGGAGGGGCAGTTCTGAGGGAGTGCAGCACTGTCGGAGGGGCAGTACTGAGGGAGTGCTGCATTGTCGGAGGGGCAGTTCTGAGGGAGTGCCGCACTGTCGGAGGGGCTGTACTGAGGGAGTGCCGCATTGTCGGAGGGGCAGTTCTGAGGGAGTGCCGCACTGTCAGAGGGGCAGTACTGAGGGAGTGCCGCACTGTCGGAGGGGCAGTTCTGAGGGAGTGCTGCACTGTCGGAAGGGCAGTACTGAGGGAGAGCTGCACTGTCGGAGGGGCAGTCCTGAGGGAGAGCTGCACTGTTGGAGGAGGGGTAGTACTCAGGGAGTGCTGCACTGTTGAAGGGGCAGTCCTGAGGGAGAGCCGCACTGTCGGAGTGGCAGTACTGAGGGAGCGCCGCACTGTCGGAGGGGCAGTACTGAGGGAGTGCCGCACTGTCGGAGGGGCAGTATTGAGGGAGAGCCGCATTGTGGGAGGGGCAGTATTGAGGGACTGCTGCACTGTGGGAGGGGCAGTACTGAGGGAGTGCCGCACTGTCGGAGGGGCAGTACTGAGGCAGTGCTGCACTGTCGGAGCGGCAGTACTGAGGGAGTGCCGCACTGTCGGAGGGGCAGTACTGAGGCAGTGCTGCACTGTCGGAGCGGCAGTACTGAGGGTGTGCTGCACTGTCGTAGGGGTAGTACTGAGGGAGTGCTGCACCGTCGAAGGGACAGTACTGAGGGAGTGTTGCACTGTCGGAGGGGCAGTACTGAGGGAGTGCCGCACTGTTGGAGGGGCAGTACTGAGGGAGTGCTGCACTGTCGGAGGGGCAGTACTGAGGGAGTGCCGCACTGTCAGAGGGGCAGTACTGAGGGAGTGTCCCGCTGGCGGAGGTGCAGTACTGAGGGAGTGCCGCATTGTGGGAGGGGCAGTACTGAAGGAGTGCCGCACTGTTGTGGGGGCAGTACTGAGGGAGAGCCGCACTGTTGGAGGTGCAGTACTGAGGGAGTACTGTGCTGTCGGAGGGGCAACACTGAGGGAGTACTGCACTGTCGGAGAGCTGTACTGTGGGAGTGCCGCACTGTTGGAGGTGCAGTACTGAGGGAGTACTGCGCTGTCGGAGGGGCAACACTGAGGGAGTACTGCACTGTCGGAAGGGCACTACTGAGGTTCGCCGCACTGTCGGAGAGCTGTACTGTGGGAGTGCCGCACTGTTGGAGGGGCAGTACTGAGGCAGTGCTGCACTGTCGGAGGTGCAGTACTGAGGGAGTGCTGCATTGTTGGAGGGGCAGCTCTGAGGGAGTGCCGCACTGTCGGAGGGGCAGTACTGAGGGAGTGCTGCACTGTCGGAGGGGCTGTACTGAGGGAGTGCTGCACTGTCAGAGGTCAGTACTGAGGTAGTGCCGCACTGTCAGAGGAGCAGTACTGAGGGAGTGCCGCACTGTCGAAGAGGCAGTACTGAGGGAGCCCCGCACTGTCGGAGGGGCAGTTCTGAGGGAGTGCTGCACTGTCGGAGGGGCAGTTCTGAGGGAGTGCTGCACTGTCGGAAGGACAGTACTGAGGGAGAGCTGCACTGTCGGAGGGGCAGTCCTGAGGGAGTGCTGCACTGTCGGAGGGAGGGTACTGAGGGAGTGCTGCACTGTTGGAGGGGCAGTACTGAGGGAGAGCCGCACTGTCGGAGTAGCAGTACTGAGGGAGCGCCGCACTGTCGGAGGGGCAGTACTGAGGGAGCGCCGCACTGTCGGAGTGGCAGTACTGAGGGAGCGCCGCACTGTCGTAGGGGCAGTACTGAGGGAGCGCCGCACTGTCGGAGGGGCAGTACTGAGGGAGAGCCGCACTGTCGGAGGGGCAGTATTGAGGGAGAGCCGCATTGTGGGAGGGGCAGAAATGAGGGTGTGCTGCACTGTCGGAGGGGCAGTTCTGAGGGAGTGCTGCATTGTCGGAGGGGCAGTTCTGAGGGAGTGCTGCATTGTCGGAGGGGCAGTACTGAGGGAGTGCTGCATTGTCGGAGGGGCAGTTCTGAGGGAGTGCCGCACTGTCGGAGGGGCAGTACTGAGGGAGAGCCGCACTGTCAGAGGGGCAGTACTGAGGGAGTGCCGCACTGTCAGAGGGGCAGTACTGAGGGAGCGCCGCACTGTCGGAGGGGCAGTACTGAGGGAGTGCCGCACTGTCAGAGGGGCAGTATTGAGGGAGAGCCGCATTGTGGGAGGGGCAGTATTGAGGGACTGCTGCACTGTCGGATGGGCAGTACTGAGGGAGTGCCGCACTGTCGGAGGGGCAGTACTGAGGGAGTGCCGCACTGTCAGAGGGGCAGTACTGAGGGAGCGCCGCACTGTCGGAGGGGCAGTACTGAGGGAGTGCCGCACTGTCGGAGGGGCAGTATTGAGGGAGAGCCGCATTGTGGGAGGGGCAGTATTGAGGGACTGCTGCACTGTGGGAGGGGCAGTACTGAGGGAGTGCCGCACTGTAGGAGGGCCAGTACTGAGACAGTGCTGCACTGTCGGAGCGGCAGTACTGAGGGAGTGCTGCACTGTCGGAGGGGCAGAAATGAGGGTGTGCTGCACTGTCGCAGGGGTAGTACTGAGGGAGTGCTGCATTGTCGGAGGGGCAGTTCTGAGGGAGTGCAGCACTGTTGGAGGGGCAGTACTGAGGGAGTGCTGCATTGTCGGAGGGGCAGTTCTGAGGGAGTGCCGCACTGTCGGAGGGGCAGTACTGAGGGAGTGCCGCATTGTCGGAGGGGCAGTACTGAGGGAGTGCCGCACTGTCGGAGGGGCAGTACTGAGGGAGTGCCGCATTGTCGGAGGGGCAGTACTGAGGGAGTGCCGCACTGTCGGAGGGGCAGTACTGAGGGAGTGCCGCACTGTCGAAGAGGCAGTACTGAGGGAGCCCCGCACTGTCGGAGGGGCAGTTCTGCGGGAGTGCTGCACTGTCGGAGGGGCAGTTCTGAGCGAGTGCTGCACTGTCGGAAGGGCAGTACTGAGGGAGAGCTGCACTGTCGGAGGGGCAGTCCTGAGGGAGTGCTGCACTGTCGGAGGGACGGTACTGAGGGAGTGCTGCACTGTTGGAGGGGTAGTACTCAGGGAATGCTGCACTGTCGAAGGGGCAGTACTGAGGGAGAGCCGCACTGTCGGAGTGGCAGTACTGAGGGAGCGCCGCACTGTCGGAGGGGCAGTACTGAGGGAGTGCCGCACTGTCGGAGGGGCAGTATTGAGGGTGAGCCGCATTGTGGGAGGGGCAGTATTGAGGGACTGCTGCACTGTCGGAGGGGCAGTACTGAGGGAGTGCCGCACTGTCGGAGGTGCAGTATTGAGGGAGAGCCGCATTGTGGGAGGGGCAGTATTGAGGGACTGCTGCAATGTGGTAGGGGCAGTACTGAGGGAGTGCCGCACTGTAGGAGGGGCAGTACTGAGGCAGTGCTGCACTGTCGGAGCGGCAGTACTGAGGGAGTGCTGCACTGTCGGAGGGGCAGAAATGAGGGTGTGCTGCACTGTCGTAGGGGTAGTACTGAGGGAGTGCTGCACCGTCGGAGGGACAGTACTGAGGGAGTGCTGCACTGTCGGAGGGGCAGTACTGAGGGAGTGCTGCACTGTCGGAGGGGCAGTACTGAGGGACTGCTGCACTGTCAGAGGGGCAGTACTGAGGGAGTGTCTTGCTGGCGGAGGTGCAGTACTGAGGGAGTGCTGCATTGTGGGAGGGGCAGTACTGAGGGAGTGCCGCACTGTTGGGGGGGCAGTGCTGAGGGAGTGCCGCACCGTCGGAGGGGCAGTACTGAGGGAGAGCCGCACTGTTGGAGGTGCAGTACTGAGGGAGTACTGCGCTGTCGGAGAGGCAACACTGAGGGAGTACTGCACTGTCGGAAGGGCACTACTGAGGTTCGCCGCACTGTCGGAGAGCTGTATTGTGGGAGTGCCGCACTGTTGGAGGGGCAGTACTGAGGCAGTGCTGCACTGTCGGAGGGGCAGTACTGAGGGAGTGCCGCACTGTCGGAGGGGCAGTATTGAGGGAGAGCCGCATTGTGGGAGGGGCAGTATTGAGGGACTGCTGCACTGTGGGAGGGGCAGTACTGAGGGAGTGCCGCACTGTCGGAGGGGCAGTACTGAGGCAGTGCTGCACTGTCGGAGCGGCAGTACTGAGGGAGTGCCGCACTGTCGGAGGGGCAGTACTGAGGCAGTGCTGCACTGTCGGAGCGGCAGTACTGAGGGTGTGCTGCACTGTCGTAGGGGTAGTACTGAGGGAGTGTTGCACTGTTGGAGGGGCAGTACTGAGGGAGTGCTGCACTGTCGGAGGGGCAGTACTGAGGGAGTGCGGCACTGTCAGAGGGGCAGTACTGAGGGAGTGTCCCGCTGGCGGAGGTGCAGTACTGAGGGAGTGCCGCATTGTGGGAGGGGCAGTACTGAGGGAGTGCCGCACCGTCGGAGGGGTAGTACTGAGGGAGTGCTGCATCGTTGGAGGGTCAGTACTGAGGGAGCGCCGCACTGTCGGAGGGGCAGTACTGAGGGAGCCCTGCACTGTCGGAGGGGCAGTACTGAGGGAGCGCTGCACTGTCGGAGGGGCAGTACTGAGGGAGTGCCGCACTGTGGGAGGGGCAGTACTGAGGGAGCGCCAAACTGTCGGAGGGGCTGTAGTGAGGGAGTGCTGCACTGTCAGATGTCAGTACTGAGGGAGTGCTGCACTGTCGGAGGGGCTGTACTGAGGGAGTGCTGCACTGTCAGAGGTCAGTACTGAGGGAGTGCTGCACTGTCGGAGGGGCAGCACTGAGGAAGTGCCGCACTGTCGGAGGGGCAGTACTGAGGGAGTGCTGCACTGGCGGAGGGGCAGTACTGAGGGAGTGCCGCACTGTCGGAGGGGCAGTACTGAGGGAGCGCCGCATTGTCGGAGGGGCAGTACTGAGGGACCTCCACACTGTCGGAGGGGCAGTACTGAGGGAGCGCCGCATTGTCGGAGGGGCAGTACTGAGGGAGTGCTGCACTGTCGAAGAGGCAGTTCTGAGGGAGTGCCGCACTGTCGGAGGGGCAGTTCTGAGGGAGTGCTGCATTGTCGGAGGGGCAGTTCTGAGGGAGTGCAGCACTGTCGGAGGGGCAGTACTGAGGGAGTGCTGCATTGTCGGAGGGGCAGTTCTGAGGGAGTGCCGCACTGTCGGAGGGGCTGTACTGAGGGAGTGCCGCATTGTCGGAGGGGCAGTTCTGAGGGAGTGCCGCACTGTCAGAGGGGCAGTACTGAGGGAGTGCCGCACTGTCGGAGGGGCAGTTCTGAGGGAGTGCTGCACTGTCGGAAGGGCAGTACTGAGGGAGAGCTGCACTGTCGGAGGGGCAGTCCTGAGGGAGAGCTGCACTGTTGGAGGAGGGGTAGTACTCAGGGAGTGCTGCACTGTTGAAGGGGCAGTCCTGAGGGAGAGCCGCACTGTCGGAGTGGCAGTACTGAGGGAGCGCCGCACTGTCGGAGGGGCAGTACTGAGGGAGTGCCGCACTGTCGGAGGGGCAGTATTGAGGGAGAGCCGCATTGTGGGAGGGGCAGTATTGAGGGACTGCTGCACTGTGGGAGGGGCAGTACTGAGGGAGTGCCGCACTGTCGGAGGGGCAGTACTGAGGCAGTGCTGCACTGTCGGAGCGGCAGTACTGAGGGAGTGCCGCACTGTCGGAGGGGCAGTACTGAGGCAGTGCTGCACTGTCGGAGCGGCAGTACTGAGGGTGTGCTGCACTGTCGTAGGGGTAGTACTGAGGGAGTGCTGCACCGTCGAAGGGACAGTACTGAGGGAGTGTTGCACTGTCGGAGGGGCAGTACTGAGGGAGTGCCGCACTGTTGGAGGGGCAGTACTGAGGGAGTGCTGCACTGTCGGAGGGGCAGTACTGAGGGAGTGCCGCACTGTCAGAGGGGCAGTACTGAGGGAGTGTCCCGCTGGCGGAGGTGCAGTACTGAGGGAGTGCCGCATTGTGGGAGGGGCAGTACTGAAGGAGTGCCGCACTGTTGTGGGGGCAGTACTGAGGGAGAGCCGCACTGTTGGAGGTGCAGTACTGAGGGAGTACTGTGCTGTCGGAGGGGCAACACTGAGGGAGTACTGCACTGTCGGAGAGCTGTACTGTGGGAGTGCCGCACTGTTGGAGGTGCAGTACTGAGGGAGTACTGCGCTGTCGGAGGGGCAACACTGAAGGAGTACTGCACTGTCGGAAGGGCACTACTGAGGTTCGCCGCACTGTCGGAGAGCTGTACTGTGGGAGTGCCGCACTGTTGGAGGGGCAGTACTGAGGCAGTGCTGCACTGTCGGAGGTGCAGTACTGAGGGAGTGCTGCATTGTTGGAGGGGCAGCTCTGAGGGAGTGCCGCACTGTCGGAGGGGCAGTACTGAGGGAGTGCTGCACTGTCGGAGGGGCTGTACTGAGGGAGTGCTGCACTGTCAGAGGTCAGTACTGAGGTAGTGCCGCACTGTCAGAGGAGCAGTACTGAGGGAGTGCCGCACTGTCGAAGAGGCAGTACTGAGGGAGCCCCGCACTGTCGGAGGGGCAGTTCTGAGGGAGTGCTGCACTGTCGGAGGGGCAGTTCTGAGGGAGTGCTGCACTGTCGGAAGGACAGTACTGAGGGAGAGCTGCACTGTCGGAGGGGCAGTCCTGAGGGAGTGCTGCACTGTCGGAGGGAGGGTACTGAGGGAGTGCTGCACTGTTGGAGGGGCAGTACTGAGGGAGAGCCGCACTGTCGGAGTAGCAGTACTGAGGGAGCGCCGCACTGTCGGAGGGGCAGTACTGAGGGAGCGCCGCACTGTCGGAGTGGCAGTACTGAGGGAGCGCCGCACTGTCGTAGGGGCAGTACTGAGGGAGCGCCGCACTGTCGGAGGGGCAGTACTGAGGGAGAGCCGCACTGTCGGAGGGGCAGTATTGAGGGAGAGCCGCATTGTGGGAGGGGCAGAAATGAGGGTGTGCTGCACTGTCGGAGGGGCAGTTCTGAGGGAGTGCTGCATTGTCGGAGGGGCAGTTCTGAGGGAGTGCTGCATTGTCGGAGGGGCAGTACTGAGGGAGTGCTGCATTGTCGGAGGGGCAGTTCTGAGGGAGTGCCGCACTGTCGGAGGGGCAGTACTGAGGGAGAGCCGCACTGTCAGAGGGGCAGTACTGAGGGAGTGCCGCACTGTCAGAGGGGCAGTACTGAGGGAGCGCCGCACTGTCGGAGGGGCAGTACTGAGGGAGTGCCGCACTGTCAGAGGGGCAGTATTGAGGGAGAGCCGCATTGTGGGAGGGGCAGTATTGAGGGACTGCTGCACTGTCGGATGGGCAGTACTGAGGGAGTGCCGCACTGTCGGAGGGGCAGTACTGAGGGAGTGCCGCACTGTCAGAGGGGCAGTACTGAGGGAGCGCCGCACTGTCGGAGGGGCAGTACTGAGGGAGTGCCGCACTGTCGGAGGGGCAGTATTGAGGGAGAGCCGCATTGTGGGAGGGGCAGTATTGAGGGACTGCTGCACTGTGGGAGGGGCAGTACTGAGGGAGTGCCGCACTGTAGGAGGGCCAGTACTGAGACAGTGCTGCACTGTCGGAGCGGCAGTACTGAGGGAGTGCTGCACTGTCGGAGGGGCAGAAATGAGGGTGTGCTGCACTGTCGCAGGGGTAGTACTGAGGGAGTGCTGCATTGTCGGAGGGGCAGTTCTGAGGGAGTGCAGCACTGTTGGAGGGGCAGTACTGAGGGAGTGCTGCATTGTCGGAGGGGCAGTTCTGAGGGAGTGCCGCACTGTCGGAGGGGCAGTACTGAGGGAGTGCCGCATTGTCGGAGGGGCAGTACTGAGGGAGTGCCGCACTGTCGGAGGGGCAGTACTGAGGGAGTGCCGCATTGTCGGAGGGGCAGTACTGAGGGAGTGCCGCACTGTCGGAGGGGCAGTACTGAGGGAGTGCCGCACTGTCGAAGAGGCAGTACTGAGGGAGCCCCGCACTGTCGGAGGGGCAGTTCTGCGGGAGTGCTGCACTGTCGGAGGGGCAGTTCTGAGCGAGTGCTGCACTGTCGGAAGGGTAGTACTGAGGGAGAGCTGCACTGTCGGAGGGGCAGTCCTGAGGGAGTGCTGCACTGTCGGAGGGACGGTACTGAGGGAGTGCTGCACTGTTGGAGGGGTAGTACTCAGGGAATGCTGCACTGTCGAAGGGGCAGTACTGAGGGAGAGCCGCACTGTCGGAGTGGCAGTACTGAGGGAGCGCCGCACTGTCGGAGGGGCAGTACTGAGGGAGTGCCGCACTGTCGGAGGGGCAGTATTGAGGGTGAGCCGCATTGTGGGAGGGGCAGTATTGAGGGACTGCTGCACTGTCGGAGGGGCAGTACTGAGGGAGTGCCGCACTGTCGGAGGTGCAGTATTGAGGGAGAGCCGCATTGTGGGAGGGGCAGTATTGAGGGACTGCTGCAATGTGGTAGGGGCAGTACTGAGGGAGTGCCGCACTGTAGGAGGGGCAGTACTGAGGCAGTGCTGCACTGTCGGAGCGGCAGTACTGAGGGAGTGCTGCACTGTCGGAGGGGCAGAAATGAGGGTGTGCTGCACTGTCGTAGGGGTAGTACTGAGGGAGTGCTGCACCGTCGGAGGGACAGTACTGAGGGAGTGCTGCACTGTCGGAGGGGCAGTACTGAGGGAGTGCTGCACTGTCGGAGGGGCAGTACTGAGGGACTGCTGCACTGTCAGAGGGGCAGTACTGAGGGAGTGTCTTGCTGGCGGAGGTGCAGTACTGAGGGAGTGCTGCATTGTGGGAGGGGCAGTACTGAGGGAGTGCCGCACTGTTGGGGGGGCAGTGCTGAGGGAGTGCCGCACCGTCGGAGGGGCAGTACTGAGGGAGAGCCGCACTGTTGGAGGTGCAGTACTGAGGGAGTACTGCGCTGTCGGAGAGGCAACACTGAGGGAGTACTGCACTGTCGGAAGGGCACTACTGAGGTTCGCCGCACTGTCGGAGAGCTGTATTGTGGGAGTGCCGCACTGTTGGAGGGGCAGTACTGAGGCAGTGCTGCACTGTCGGAGGGGCAGTTCTGAGGGAGTGCTGCATTGTCGGAGGGGCAGTTCTGAGGGAGTGCAGCACTGTCGGAGGGGCAATACTGAGGGAGTGCCGCATTGTCGGAGGGGCAGTTCTGAGGGAGCTCCGCACTGTCGGAGGGGCAGTACTGAGGGAGCGCCGCATTGTCGGACGGGCAGTACTGAGGGAGTGCCGCACTGTCAGAGGGGCAGTACTGAGGGAGTGCCGCACTGTCGAAAAGGCAGTACTGAGGGAGTGCTGCACTGTCGGAGGGGCAGTCCTGAGGGAGTGCTGCACTGTCGGAGGGGCAGTCCTGAGGGAGTGCTGCACTGTCGGAGTGGCAGTACTGAGGGAAAGCCGCATTGTCTGAGGGGCAGTACTGAGGGAGTGCTGCACTGTTGGAGGGGTAGTACTCAGGGAGTGCTGCACTGTCGTAGGGGTAGTACTGAGGGAGTGCTGCACTGTCGGAGCGGCAGTACTGAGGGAGTGCTGCACTGTCGTAGGGGTAGTACTGAGGGAGTGCTGCACCGTCGGAGGGACAGTACTGAGGGAGTGCTGCACTGTCGGAGGGGCAGTTCTGAGGGAGTGCCGCACTGTCGGAGGGGCTGTACTGAGGGAGTGCCGCATTGTCGGAGGGGCAGTTCTGAGGGAGTGCCGCACTGTCAGAGGGGCAGTACTGAGGGAGTGTCCCGCTGGCGGAGGTGCAGTACTGAGGGAGTGCCGCATTGTGGGAGGGGCAGTACTGAGGGAGTGCCGCACTGTTGGGGGGGCAGTGCTGAGGGAGTGCCGCACCGTCGGAGGGGCAGTACTGAGGGAGAGCCGCACTGTTGGAGGTGCAGTACTGAGGGAGTACTGCGCTGTCGGAGAGGCAACACTGAGGGAGTACTGCACTGTCGGAGGGGCAGTATTGAGGGAGAGCCGCATTGTGGGAGGGGCAGTATTGAGGGACTGCTGCACTGTGGGAGGGGCAGTACTGAGGGAGAGCCGCACTGTCAGAGGGGCAGTACTGAGGGAGTGCCGCACTGTCAGAGGGGCAGTACTGAGGGAGCGCCGCACTGTCGGAGGGGCAGTACTGAGGGAGTGCCGCACTGTCGGAGGGGCAGTATTGAGGGAGAGCCGCATTGTGGGAGGGGCAGTATTGAGGGACTGCTGCACTGTGGGAGGGGCAGTACTGAGGGAGTGCCGCACTGTAGGAGGGCCAGTACTGAGAAAGTGCTGCACTGTCGGAGCGGCAGTACTGAGGGAGTGCTGCACTGTCGGAGGGGCAGAAATGAGGGTGTGCTGCACTGTCGCAGGGGTAGTACTGAGGGAGTGCTGCATTGTCGGAGGGGCAGTTCTGAGGGAGTGCAGCACTGTTGGAGGGGCAGTACTGAGGGAGTGCTGCATTGTCGGAGGGGCAGTTCTGAGGGAGTGCCGCACTGTCGGAGGGGCAGTACTGAGGGAGTGCCGCATTGTCGGAGGGGCAGTACTGAGGGAGTGCCGCACTGTCGGAGGGGCAGTACTGAGGGAGTGCCGCACTGTCGGAGGGGCAGTACTGAGGGAGTGCCGCATTGTCGGAGGGGCAGTACTGAGGGAGTGCCGCACTGTTGGAGGGGCAGTTCTGAGGGAGTGCTGCACTGTCGGAGGGGCAGTACTGAGGGAGTGCCGCACTGTCGGAGGGGCAGTAATGAGTGAGTGCCGCACTGTCGGAGGGGCAGTCCTGAGGTAGTGCTGCACTGTGGGAGGGGCAGTACTGAGGGAGTGCCGCACTGTCGGAGGGGCAGTACTGAGGGAGTGCCGCACTGTCGGAGAAGCAGTACTGAGGGAGTGCCGCACTGTGGGAGGGGCAGTACTGAGGGAGCGCCGCACTGTCGGAGGGGCAGTACTGAGGGAGCCCTGCACTGTCGGAGGGGCAGTACTGAGGGAGCGCCGCACTGTGGGCGGGACAGTACTGAGGGATTGCCAAACAGTCGGAGGGGCTGTAGTGAGGGAGCGCCGCACTGTTGGAGGGGCAGTACTAAGGGAGTGCCGCATTGTGGGAGGGGCAGAATTGAGGGACTGCTGCACTGTTGGAGGGGCAGTACTGAGGGAGTGCTGCAGTGTCGGAGGGGCTGTACTGAGGGAGTGCTGCACTGTCAGAGGTCAGTACTGAGGGAGTGCTGCACTGTCGGAAGGGCAGTATTGAGGGAGCGCTGCACTGTCGGAGGGGCAGTTCTGAGGGAGTGCCGCACTGTCGGAGGGGCAATACTGAGGGAGTGCTGCATTGTCGGAGGGGCAGTTCTGAGGGAGTGCGGCACTGTCGGAGGGGCAGTACTGAGGGAGTGCCGCATTGTCGGAGGGGCAGTTCTGAGGGAGCTCCGCACTGTCGGAGGGGCAGTACTGAGGGAGCGCCGCATTGTCGGACGGGCAGTACTGAGGGAGTGCCGCACTGTCAGAGGGGCAGTACTGAGGGAGTGCCGCACTGTCGAAAAGGCAGTACTGAGGGAGTGCTGCACTGTCGGAGGGGCAGTCCTGAGGGAGTGCTGCACTGTCGGAGTGGCAGTACTGAGGGAAAGCCGCATTGTCTGAGGGGCAGTACTGAGGGAGTGCTGCACTGTTGGAGGGGTAGTACTCAGGGAGTGCTGCACTGTCGTAGGGGTAGTACTGAGGGAGTGCTGCACTGTCGGAGCGGCAGTACTGAGGGAGTGCTGCACTGTCGTAGGGGTAGTACTGAGGGAGTGCTGCACCGTCGGAGGGACAGTACTGAGGGAGTGCTGCACTGTCGGAGGGGCAGTTCTGAGGGAGTGCCGCACTGTCGGAGGGGCTGTACTGAGGGAGTGCCGCATTGTCGGAGGGGCAGTTCTGAGGGAGTGCCGCACTGTCAGAGGGGCAGTACTGAGGGAGTGTCCCGCTGGCGGAGGTGCAGTACTGAGGGAGTGCCGCATTGTGGGAGGGGCAGTACTGAGGGAGTGCCGCACTGTTGGGGGGGCAGTGCTGAGGGAGTGCCGCACCGTCGGAGGGGCAGTACTGAGGGAGAGCCGCACTGTTGGAGGTGCAGTACTGAGGGAGTACTGCGCTGTCGGAGAGGCAACACTGAGGGAGTACTGCACTGTCGGAGGGGCAGTATTGAGGGAGAGCCGCATTGTGGGAGGGGCAGTATTGAGGGACTGCTGCACTGTGGGAGGGGCAGTACTGAGGGAGAGCCGCACTGTCAGAGGGGCAGTACTGAGGGAGTGCCGCACTGTCAGAGGGGCAGTACTGAGGGAGCGCCGCACTGTCGGAGGGGCAGTACTGAGGGAGTGCCGCACTGTCGGAGGGGCAGTATTGAGGGAGAGCCGCATTGTGGGAGGGGCAGTATTGAGGGACTGCTGCACTGTGGGAGGGGCAGTACTGAGGGAGTGCCGCACTGTAGGAGGGCCAGTACTGAGAAAGTGCTGCACTGTCGGAGCGGCAGTACTGAGGGAGTGCTGCACTGTCGGAGGGGCAGAAATGAGGGTGTGCTGCACTGTCGCAGGGGTAGTACTGAGGGAGTGCTGCATTGTCGGAGGGGCAGTTCTGAGGGAGTGCAGCACTGTTGGAGGGGCAGTACTGAGGGAGTGCTGCATTGTCGGAGGGGCAGTTCTGAGGGAGTGCCGCACTGTCGGAGGGGCAGTACTGAGGGAGTGCCGCATTGTCGGAGGGGCAGTACTGAGGGAGTGCCGCACTGTCGGAGGGGCAGTACTGAGGGAGTGCCGCACTGTCGGAGGGGCAGTACTGAGGGAGTGCCGCATTGTCGGAGGGGCAGTACTGAGGGAGTGCCGCACTGTTGGAGGGGCAGTTCTGAGGGAGTGCTGCACTGTCGGAGGGGCAGTACTGAGGGAGTGCCGCACTGTCGGAGGGGCAGTAATGAGTGAGTGCCGCACTGTCGGAGGGGCAGTCCTGAGGTAGTGCTGCACTGTGGGAGGGGCAGTACTGAGGGAGTGCCGCACTGTCGGAGGGGCAGTACTGAGGGAGTGCCGCACTGTCGGAGAAGCAGTACTGAGGGAGTGCCGCACTGTGGGAGGGGCAGTACTGAGGGAGCGCCGCACTGTCGGAGGGGCAGTACTGAGGGAGCCCTGCACTGTCGGAGGGGCAGTACTGAGGGAGCGCCGCACTGTGGGCGGGACAGTACTGAGGGATTGCCAAACAGTCGGAGGGGCTGTAGTGAGGGAGCGCCGCACTGTTGGAGGGGCAGTACTAAGGGAGTGCCGCATTGTGGGAGGGGCAGAATTGAGGGACTGCTGCACTGTTGGAGGGGCAGTACTGAGGGAGTGCTGCAGTGTCGGAGGGGCTGTACTGAGGGAGTGCTGCACTGTCAGAGGTCAGTACTGAGGGAGTGCTGCACTGTCGGAAGGGCAGTATTGAGGGAGCGCTGCACTGTCGGAGGGGCAGTTCTGAGGGAGTGCCGGACTGTCGGAGGGGCTGTACTGAGGGAGTGCCGCATTGTCGGAGGGGCAGTTCTGAGGGAGTGCCGCACTGTCAGAGGGGCAGTACTGAGGGAGTGTCCCGCTGGCGGAGGTGCAGTACTGAGGGAGTGCCGCACTGTCAGAGGGGCAGTACTGAGGGAGTGTCCCGCTGGCGGAGGTGCAGTACTGAGGGAGTGCCGCATTGTGGGAGGGGCAGTACTGAGGGAGTGCCGCACTGTTGGGGGGGCAGTGCTGAGGGAGTGCCGCACCGTCGGAGGGGCAGTACTGAGGGAGAGCCGCACTGTTGGAGGTGCAGTACTGAGGGAGTACTGCGCTGTCGGAGAGGCAACACTGATGGAGTACTGCACTGTCGGAGGGGCAGTATTGAGGGAGAGCCGCATTGTGGGAGGGGCAGTACTGAGGGAGTGCCGCACTGTCGGAGGGGCAGTACTGAGGCAGTGCTGCACTGTCGGAGCGGCAGTACTGAGGGAGTGCTGCACTGTCGGAGGGGCCGAAATGAGGGTGTGCTGCACTGTCGTAGGGGTAGTACTGAGGGAGTGCTGCACCGTCGAAGGGACAGTACTGAGGGAGTGCTGCACTGTCGGAGGGGCAGTACTGAGGGAGTGCCGCACTGTCGGAGGGGCAGTACTGAGGGAGTGCTGCACTGTCGGAGGGGCAGTACTGAGGGAGTGCCGCACTGTCAGAGGGGCAGTACTGAGGGAGTGTCCCGCTGGCGGAGGTGCAGTACTGAGGGAGTGCCGCATTGTGGGAGGGGCAGTACTGAGGGAGTGCCGCACTGTTGGGGGGGCAGTGCTGAGGGAGAGCCGCACTGTTGGAGGTGCAGTACTGAGGGAGTACTGCGCTGTCGGAGAGGCAACACTGAGGGAGTACTGCACTGTCAGAAGGGCGCTACTGAGGGTCGCCACACTGTCGGAGAGCTGTACTGTGGGAGTGCCGCACTGTTGGAGGGGCAGTACTGTGGGAGTATGCGCTGTCGGAGGGGCAACACTGTGGGAGTGCCGGACTGTTGGAGGGGCAGTACTGAGGGAGCGCCGCACTGTCGGAGGGGCAGTACTGAGGGAGAGCCGCACTGTTGGAGGTGCAGTACTGAGGGAGTATTGCGCTGTCGGAGAGGCAACACTGAGGGAGTACTGCACTGTCGGAAGGGCAGTACTGAGGGTCGCCGCACTGTCGGAGAGCTGTACTGTGGGAGTGCCGCACTGTTGGAGGGGCAGTACTGAGGCAGTGCTGCACTGTCGGAGGGGCAGTTCTGAGGGAGTGCTGCATTGTCGGAGGGGCAGTTCTGAGGGAGTGCAGCACTGTCGGAGGGGCAGTTCTGAGGGAGTGCAGCACTGTCGGAGGTGCAGTACTGAGGGAGTGCTGCATTGTCGGAGGGGCAGTTCTGAGGGAGTGCCGCACTGTCAGAGGGGCAGTACTGAGGGAGTGCCGCATTGTCGGAGGGGCAGTTCTGAGGGAGCTCCGCACTGTCGAAAAGGCAGTACTGAGGGAGTGCTGCACTGTCGGAGCGGCAGTCCTGAGGGAGTGCTGCACTGTCGGAGGGGCAGTCCTGAGGGAGTGCTGCACTGTCGGAGTGGCAGTACTGAGGGAAAGCCGCATTGTCTGAGGGGCAGTACTGAGGGAGTGCTGCACTGTTGGAGGGGTAGTACTCAGGGAGTGTTGCACTGTCGTAGGGGTAGTACTGAGGGAGTGCTGCACTGTCGGAGCGGCAGTACTGAGGGAGTGCTGCACTGTCGTAGGGGTAGTACTGAGGGAGTGCTGCACCGTCGGAGGGACAGTACTGAGGGAGTGCTGCACTGTCGGAGGGGCAGTTCTGAGGGAGTGCCGCACTGTCGGAGGGGCTGTACTGAGGGAGTGCCGCATTGTCGGAGGGGCAGTTCTGAGGGAGTGCCGCACTGTCAGAGGGGCAGTACTGAGGGAGTGTCCCGCTGGCGGAGGTGCAGTACTGAGGGAGTGCCGCATTGTGGGAGGGGCAGTACTGAGGGAGTGCCGCACTGTTGGGGGGGCAGTGCTGAGGGAGTGCCGCACCGTCGGAGGGGCAGTACTGAGGGAGAGCCGCACTGTTGGAGGTGCAGTACTGAGGGAGTACTGCGCTGTCGGAGAGGCAACACTGAGGGAGTACTGCACTGTCGGAGGGGCAGTATTGAGGGAGAGCCGCATTGTGGGAGGGGCAGTATTGAGGGACTGCTGCACTGTGGGAGGGGCAGTACTGAGGGAGTGCCGCACTGTCGGAGGGGCAGTACTGAGGCAGTGCTGCACTGTCGGAGCGGCAGTACTGAGGGAGTGCCGCATTGTCGGAGGGGCAGTTCTGAGGGAGTGCCGCACTGTCAGAGGGGCAGTACTGAGGGAGTGTCCCGCTGGCGGAGGTGCAGTACTGAGGGAGTGCCGCATTGTGGGAGGGGCAGTACTGAGGGAGTGCCGCACTGTTGGGGGGGCAGTGCTGAGGGAGTGCCGCACCGTCGGAGGGGCAGTACTGAGGGAGAGCCGCACTGTTGGAGGTGCAGTACTGAGGGAGTACTGCGCTGTCGGAGAGGCAACACTGAGGGAGTACTGCACTGTCGGAGGGGCAGTATTGAGGGAGAGCCGCATTGTGGGAGGGGCAGTATTGAGGGACTGCTGCACTGTGGGAGGGGCAGTACTGAGGGAGAGCCGCACTGTCAGAGGGGCAGTACTGAGGGAGTGCCGCACTGTCAGAGGGGCAGTACTGAGGGAGCGCCGCACTGTCGGAGGGGCAGTACTGAGGGAGTGCCGCACTGTCGGAGGGGCAGTGTTGAGGGAGAGCCGCATTGTGGGAGGGGCAGTATTGAGGGACTGCTGCACTGTGGGAGGGGCAGTACTGAGGGAGTGCCGCACTGTAGGAGGGCCAGTACTGAGAAAGTGCTGCACTGTCGGAGCGGCAGTACTGAGGGAGTGCTGCACTGTCGGAGGGGCAGAAATGAGGGTGTGCTGCACTGTCGCAGGGGTAGTACTGAGGGAGTGCTGCATTGTCGGAGGGGCAGTTCTGAGGGAGTGCAGCACTGTTGGAGGGGCAGTACTGAGGGAGTGCTGCATTGTCGGAGGGGCAGTTCTGAGGGAGTGCCGCACTGTCGGAGGGGCAGTACTGAGGGAGTGCCGCATTGTCGGAGGGGCAGTACTGAGGGAGTGCCGCACTGTCGGAGGGGCAGTACTGAGGGAGTGCCGCACTGTCGGAGGGGCAGTACTGAGGGAGTGCCGCATTGTCGGAGGGGCAGTACTGAGGGAGTGCCGCACTGTTGGAGGGGCAGTTCTGAGGGAGTGCTGCACTGTCGGAGGGGCAGTACTGAGGGAGTGCCGCACTGTCGGAGGGGCAGTAATGAGTGAGTGCCGCACTGTCGGAGGGGCAGTCCTGAGGTAGTGCTGCACTGTGGGAGGGGCAGTACTGAGGGAGTGCCGCACTGTCGGAGGGGCAGTACTGAGGGAGTGCCGCACTGTCGGAGAAGCAGTACTGAGGGAGTGCCGCACTGTGGGAGGGGCAGTACTGAGGGAGCGCCGCACTGTCGGAGGGGCAGTACTGAGGGAGCCCTGCACTGTCGGAGGGGCAGTACTGAGGGAGCGCCGCACTGTGGGCGGGACAGTACTGAGGGATTGCCAAACAGTCGGAGGGGCTGTAGTGAGGGAGCGCCGCACTGTTGGAGGGGCAGTACTAAGGGAGTGCCGCATTGTGGGAGGGGCAGAATTGAGGGACTGCTGCACTGTTGGAGGGGCAGTACTGAGGGAGTGCTGCAGTGTCGGAGGGGCTGTACTGAGGGAGTGCTGCACTGTCAGAGGTCAGTACTGAGGGAGTGCTGCACTGTCGGAAGGGCAGTATTGAGGGAGCGCTGCACTGTCGGAGGGGCAGTTCTGAGGGAGTGCCGCACTGTCGGAGGGGCTGTACTGAGGGAGTGCCGCATTGTCGGAGGGGCAGTTCTGAGGGAGTGCCGCACTGTCAGAGGGGCAGTACTGAGGGAGTGTCCCGCTGGCGGAGGTGCAGTACTGAGGGAGTGCCGCACTGTCAGAGGGGCAGTACTGAGGGAGTGTCCCGCTGGCGGAGGTGCAGTACTGAGGGAGTGCCGCATTGTGGGAGGGGCAGTACTGAGGGAGTGCCGCACTGTTGGGGGGGCAGTGCTGAGGGAGTGCCGCACCGTCGGAGGGGCAGTACTGAGGGAGAGCCGCACTGTTGGAGGTGCAGTACTGAGGGAGTACTGCGCTGTCGGAGAGGCAACACTGAGGGAGTACTGCACTGTCGGAGGGGCAGTATTGAGGGAGAGCCGCATTGTGGGAGGGGCAGTACTGAGGGAGTGCCGCACTGTCGGAGGGGCAGTACTGAGGCAGTGCTGCACTGTCGGAGCGGCAGTACTGAGGGAGTGCTGCACTGTCGGAGGGGCCGAAATGAGGGTGTGCTGCACTGTCGTAGGGGTAGTACTGAGGGAGTGCTGCACCGTCGAAGGGACAGTACTGAGGGAGTGCTGCACTGTCGGAGGGGCAGTACTGAGGGAGTGCCGCACTGTCGGAGGGGCAGTACTGAGGGAGTGCTGCACTGTCGGAGGGGCAGTACTGAGGGAGTGCCGCACTGTCAGAGGGGCAGTACTGAGGGAGTGTCCCGCTGGCGGAGGTGCAGTACTGAGGGAGTGCCGCATTGTGGGAGGGGCAGTACTGAGGGAGTGCCGCACTGTTGGGGGGGCAGTGCTGAGGGAGAGCCGCACTGTTGGAGGTGCAGTACTGAGGGAGTACTGCGCCGTCGGAGAGGCAACACTGAGGGAGTACTGCACTGTCAGAAGGGCGCTACTGAGGGTCGCCACACTGTCGGAGAGCTGTACTGTGGGAGTGCCGCACTGTTGGAGGGGCAGTACTGTGGGAGTATGCGCTGTCGGAGGGGCAACACTGTGGGAGTGCCGGACTGTTGGAGGGGCAGTACTGAGGGAGCGCCGCACTGTCGGAGGGGCAGTACTGAGGGAGAGCCGCACTGTTGGAGGTGCAGTACTGAGGGAGTATTGCGCTGTCGGAGAGGCAACACTGAGGGAGTACTGCACTGTCGGAAGGGCAGTACTGAGGGTCGCCGCACTGTCGGAGAGCTGTACTGTGGGAGTGCAGCACTGTTGGAGGGGCAGTACTGAGGCAGTGCTGCACTGTCGGAGGGGCAGTTCTGAGGGAGTGCTGCATTGTCGGAGGGGCAGTTCTGAGGGAGTGCAGCACTGTCGGAGGGGCAGTTCTGAGGGAGTGCAGCACTGTCGGAGGTGCAG
>NW_027251014.1:0-74189 GCF_044704955.1 Pristiophorus japonicus
GACGTACTGTCGGAGGGGCAGTCTGAGGGAGACGTACTGTCGGAGGGACAGTACTGAGGGAGACGTACTGTCGGAGGGGCAGTACTTAGGGAGACGTACTGTCGGAGGGGCAGTACTGAGGGAGACGTCCTGTCGGAGGGGCAGTACTGAGGGAGACGTACTGTCGGAGGGGCAGTACAGAGGGAGACCTACTGTCGGAGGGGCAGTACTGAGGGAGACGTACTGTCGGGGGGGCAGTACTGAGGGAGACGTACTGTCGGAGGGGCAGTACAGAGGGAGACCTACTATCGGAGGGGCAGTACTGAGGGAGACGTACTGTCGGAGGGACAGTACTGAGGGAGACGTACTGTCGGAGGGGCAGTACTGAGGGAGACGTACTTTCGGAGGGACAGTACTGAGGGAGATGTACTGTCGGAGGGGCAGTACTGAGGGAGACGTACTGTCGGAGGGACAGTACTGAGGGAGACGTACTTTCGGAGGGACAGTACTGAGGGAGACGTACTGTCGGAGGGACAGTACGAGGGAGTGCCGTACTGTCGGAGGGACAGTACTGAGGGTGACGTACTGTCGGAGGGACAGTACTGAGGGAGTGCCGTACTGTCGGAGGGACAGTACGAGGGAGTGCCGTACTGTCGGAGGGACAGTACTGAGGGAGTGCCGTACTGTCGGAGGGACAGTACTGAGGGAGACGTACTGTCAGAGGGGCAGTACAGAGGGAGACATACTGTCGGAGGGGCAGTACAGAGGGAGACATACTGTCGGAGGGGCAGTACTGAGGGAGACGTACTGTCGGAGGGGCAGTACTGAGGGAGACGTACTGTCGGAGGGGCAGTACTGAGGGAGACGTACTGTTGGAGGGGCAGTACTGAGGGAGACGTACTGTCGGAGGGGCAGTACTGAGGGAGACGTACTGTCGGAGGGGCAGTACTGAGGGAGACGTACTGTCGGAGGGGCAGTACTGAGGGAGACGTACTGTCGGAGGGACAGTACTGAGGGAGACGTACTGTCGGAGGGACAGTACTGAGGGAGAGGTACTGTCCGATGGGCAGTACTGAGGGAGACGTACTGTCGGAGGGACAGTACTGAGGGAGACGTACTGTCGGAGGGGCAGTACTGAGGGAGACGTACTGTCGGAGGGGCAGTACTGAGGGAGACGTACTGTCGGAGGGACAGTACTGAGGGAGACGTACTGTCGGAGGGGCAGTACTGAGGGAGACGTACTGTCGGAGGGGCAGTACTGAGGGAGACGTACTGTCGGAGGGACAGTACTGAGGGAGACATACTGTCGGAGGGGCAGTACTGAGGGAGACGTACTGTCGGAGGGGCAGTACTGAGGGAGACATACTGTCGGAGGGGCAGTACTGAGGGAGACGTACTGTTGGAGGGCAGTACTGAGGGAGTGCCATACTGTCGGAGGGGCAGTACTGAGGGAGACGTACTGTCGGAGGGACAGTACTGAGGGAGACGTACTGTCGGAGGGACAGTACTGAGGGAGACGTACTGTCGGAGGGGCAGTACTGAGGGAGTGCCGTACTGTCGGAGGGACAGTACTGAGGGAGACGTACTGTCGGAGGGGCAGTACTGAGGGAGACGTACTGTCGGAGGGGCAGTACTGAGGGAGACGTACTGTCGGAGGGGCAGTACTGAGGGAGACCTACTGTCGGAGGGGCAGTACTGAGGGAGACGTACTGTCGGAGTGACAGTACTGAGGGAGACGTACTTTCGGAGGGACAGTACTAAGGGAGTGCCGCACTGTCGGAGGGACAGTACTGAGGGAGTGCCGTACTGTCGGAGGGGCAGTACTGAGGGAGACGTACTGTCGGAGGGGCAGTACTGAGGGAGACATACTGTCGGAGAGGCAGTACTGAGGGAGACGTACTGTCGGAGGGACAGTACTGAGGGAGACTTACTGTCGGAGGGACAGTTCTGAGGGAGAGGTACTGTCAGAGGGGCAGTACTGAGGGAGAGGTACTGTCCGAGGGGCAGTACTGAGGGAGACGTACTGTCGGAGGGGCAGCACTGAGGGAGACGTACTGTCGGAGGGACAGTACTGAGGGAGACGTACTGTCGGAGGGGCAGTACTGAGGGAGACGTACTGTCGGAGGGACAGTACTGAGGGAGACGTACTGTCGGAGGGCAGTACTGGAAGAGTGCCATACTGTCGGAGGGGCAGTACTGAGGGAGATATACTGTCGGAGGGGCAGTACTGAGGGAGACGTACTGTCGGAGGGCAGTACTGGAAGAGTGCCATACTGTCGGAGGGGCAGTACTGAGGGAGACGTACTGTCGGAGGGACAGTACTGAGGGAGACGTACTGTCGGAGGGACAGTACTGAGGGAGACGTACTGTCGGAGGGACAGTACTGAGGGAGACGTACTGTCAGAGGGGCAGTACTGAGGGAGTGCCGTACTGTCGGAGGGACAGTACTGAGGGAGACGTACTGTCGGAGGGACAGTACTGAGGGAGACGTACTGTCGGAGGGGCAGTCTGAGGGAGACGTACTGTCGGAGGGGCAGTACTGAGGGAGACGTACAGTCGGAGGGACAGTACTGAGGGAGACGTACTGTCGGAGGGGCAGTACTGAGGGAGACGTACTGTCGGAGGGACAGTACTGAGGGAGACGTACTGTCGGAGGGGCAGTACTGAGGGAGACGTACTGTCGGAGGGGCAGTACTTAGGGAGACGTACTGTCGGAGGGGTAGTACTGAGGGAGACGTACTGTCGGAGGGACAGTACTGAGGGAGACATACTGTCGGAGGGGCAGTACTGAGGGAGACGTACTGTCGGAGGGGCAGTACTGAGGGAGTGCCGTACTGTCGGAGGGACAGTCCTGAGGGAGTGCCGTACTGTAGGAGGGACAGTACTGAGGGAGTGCCGTACTGTCGGAGGGACAGTACTGAGGGAGACGTACTGTCGGAGGGACAGTACTGCGGGAGACGTACTGTCGGAGGGGCAGTACTGAGGGAGTGCCGTACTGTCGGAGGGACAGTACTGCGGGAGACGTACTGTCCGAGGGGCAGTACTGAGGGAGACGTACTGTCGGAGGGGCAGTACTGAGGGAGACGTACTGTCCGAGGGGCAGTACTGAGGGAGACGTACTGTCGGAGGGGCAGCACTGAGGGAGACGTACTGTCGGAGGGACAGTACTGAGGGAGACGTACTGTCGGAGGGGCAGTACTGAGGGAGATATACTGTCGGAGGGGCAGTACTGAGGGAGACGTACTGTCGGAGGGCAGTACTGAGGGAGTGCCATACTGTCGGAGGGGCAGTACTGAGGGAGACGTACTGTCGGAGGGACAGTACTGAGGGAGACGTACTGTCGGAGGGACAGTACTGAGGGAGACGTACTGTCGGAGGGACAGTACTGAGGGAGACGTACTGTCGGAGGGGCTGTACTGAGGGAGTGCCATACTGTCGGAGGGACAGTACTGAGGGAGACGTACTGTCGGAGGGGCAGTGTGAGGGAGACGTACTGTCGGAGGGACAGTACTGAGGGAGACTTACTGTCGGAGGGGCAGTACTGAGGGAGACGTACAGTCGGAGGGACAGTACTGAGGGAGACGTACTGTCGGAGGGGCAGTACTGAGGGAGACGTACTGTCGGAGGGACAGTACTGAGGGAGACGTACTGTCGGAGGGGCAGTACTTAGGGAGACGTACTGTCGGAGGGGCAGTACTGAGGGAGACGTACTGTCGGAGGGGCAGTACAGAGGGAGACCTACTGTCGGAGGGGCAGTACTGAGGGAGACGTACTGTCGGGGGAGCAGTACTGAGGGAGACGTACTGTCGGAGGGACAGTACTGAGGGAGACGTACTGTCGGAGGGACAGTACTGAGGGAGAGACGTACTGTCGGAGGGACAGTACTGAGGGAGACGTACTGTCGGAGGGACAGTACTGAGGGAGACGTACTGTCGGAGGGGCAGTACAGAGGGAGACCTACTATCGGAGGGGCAGTACTGAGGGAGACGTACTGTCGGAGGGACAGTACTGAGGGAGACGTACTGTCGGAGGGACAGTACTGAGGGAGATGTACTGTCGGAGGGGCAGTACTGAGGGAGACGTACTGTCGGAGGGACAGTACTGAGGGAGACGTACTTTCGGAGGGACAGTACTGAGGGAGTACCGCACTGTCGGAGGGACAGTACTGAGGGAGACGTACTGTCGGAGGGACAGTACGAGGGAGTGCCGTACTGTCGGAGGGACAGTACTGAGGGTGACGTACTGTCGGAGGGACAGTACTGAGGGAGTGCCGTACTGTCGGAGGGACAGTACTGAGGGAGACGTACTGTCGGAGGGACAGTACTGAGGGAGTGCCGTACTGTCGGAGGGACAGTACTGAGGGAGACGTACTGTCGGAGGGGCAGTACTGAGGGAGATATACTGTCGGAGGGGCAGTACTGAGGGAGACGTACTGTCGGAGGGCAGTACTGAAGGAGTGCCATACTGTCGGAGGGGCAGTACTGAGGGAGACGTACTGTCGGAGGGACAGTACTGAGGGAGACGTACTGTCGGAGGGACAGTACTGAGGGAGACGTACTGTCGGAGGGACAGTACTGAGGGAGACGTACTGTCAGAGGGGCAGTACTGAGGGAGTGCCGTACTGTCGGAGGGACAGTACTGAGGGAGACGTACTGTCGGAGGGACAGTACTGAGGGAGACGTACTGTCGGAGGGGCAGTACTGAGGGAGACGTACAGTCGGAGGGACAGTACTGAGGGAGACGTACTGTCGGAGGGGCAGTACTGAGGGAGACGTACTGTCGGAGGGACAGTACTGAGGGAGACGTACTGTCGGAGGGGCAGTACTGAGGGAGACGTACTGTCGGAGGGGCAGTACTTAGGGAGACGTACTGTCGGAGGGGTAGTACTGAGGGAGACGTACTGTCGGAGGGACAGTACTGAGGGAGACGTACTGTCGGAGGGGCAGTACTGAGGGAGACGTACTGTCGGAGGGGCAGTACTGTGGGAGACGTACTGTCGGAGGGACAGTACTGAGGGAGACGTACTGTCGGAGGGACAGTACTGAGGGAGACGTACTGTCGGAGGGGCAGTACTGTGGGAGACGTACTGTCGGAGGGGCAGTACTGAGAAGTGACGTACTGTCGGAGGGGCAGTACTGAGGGAGACGTACTGTCGGAGGGGCAGTACTGAGGGAGACGTACTGTGGAGGGACAGTACTGAGGGAGACGTACTGTCGGAGGGACAGTACTGAGGGAGAGGTACTGTCCGAGGGGCAGTACTGAGGGAGACGTACTGTCAGAGGGGCAGTGCTGAGGGAGACGTACTGTCGGAGGGACAGTACTGAGGGAGTGCCGTACTTTCGGAGGGGCAGTACTGAGGGAGACGTACTGTCGGAGGGACAGTACTGAGGGAGTGCAGCACTGTCGGAGGGGCAGTACTGAGGGAGACATACTGTCGGAGAGGCAGTACTGAGGGAGACGTACTGTCGGAGGGACAGTACTGAGGGAGACTTACTGTCGGAGGGACAGTTCTGAGGGAGAGGTACTGTCAGAGGGGCAGTACTGAGGGAGAGGTACTGTCCGAGGGGCAGTACTGAGGGAGACGTACTGTCGGAGGGGCAGCACTGAGGGAGACGTACTGTCGGAGGGACAGTACTGAGGGAGACGTACTGTCGGAGGGGCAGTACTGAGGGAGATATACTGTCGGAGGGGCAGTACTGAGGGAGACGTACTGTCGGAGGGCAGTACTGAAGGAGTGCCATACTGTCGGAGGGGCAGTACTGAGGGAGACGTACTGTCGGAGGGACAGTACTGAGGGAGACGTACTGTCGGAGGGACAGTACTGAGGGAGACGTACTGTCGGAGGGACAGTACTGAGGGAGACGTACTGTCAGAGGGGCAGTACTGAGGGAGTGCCGTACTGTCGGAGGGACAGTACTGAGGGAGACGTACTGTCGGAGGGACAGTACTGAGGGAGACGTACTGTCGGAGGGGCAGTCTGAGGGAGACGTACTGTCGGAGGGGCAGTACTGAGGGAGACGTACAGTCGGAGGGACAGTACTGAGGGAGACGTACTGTCGGAGGGGCAGTACTGAGGGAGACGTACTGTCGGAGGGACAGTACTGAGGGAGACGTACTGTCGGAGGGGCAGTACTGAGGGAGACGTACTGTCGGAGGGGCAGTACTTAGGGAGACGTACTGTCGGAGGGGTAGTACTGAGGGAGACGTACTGTCGGAGGGACAGTACTGAGGGAGACATACTGTCGGAGGGGCAGTACTGAGGGAGACGTACTGTCGGAGGGGCAGTACTGAGGGAGTGCCGTACTGTCGGAGGGACAGTCCTGAGGGAGTGCCGTACTGTAGGAGGGACAGTACTGAGGGAGTGCCGTACTGTCGGAGGGACAGTACTGAGGGAGTGCCGTACTGTCGGAGGGGCAGTACTGAGGGAGACTTACTGTCGGCCGGACAGTACTGCGGGAGACGTACTGTCGGAGGGGCAGTACTGAGGGAGTGCCGTACTGTCGGAGGGACAGTACTGAGGGAGACGTACTGTCGGAGGGGCAGTACTGAGGGAGATATACTGTCGGAGGGGCAGTACTGAGGGAGACGTACTGTCGGAGGGCAGTACTGAGGGAGTGCCATACTGTCGGAGGGGCAGTACTGAGGGAGACGTACTGTCGGAGGGACAGTACTGAGGGAGACGTACTGTCGGAGGGACAGTACTGAGGGAGACGTACTGTCGGAGGGACAGTACTGAGGGAGACGTACTGTCGGAGGGACAGTACTGAGGGAGACGTACTGTCGGAGGGGCAGTACTGAGGGAGTGCCGTACTGTCGGAGGGACAGTACTGAGGGAGACGTACTGTCGGAGGGGCAGTCTGAGGGAGACGTACTGTCGGAGGGACAGTACTGAGGGAGACTTACTGTCGGAGGGGCAGTACTGAGGGAGACGTACAGTCGGAGGGACAGTACTGAGGGAGACGTACTGTCGGAGGGGCAGTACTGAGGGAGACGTACTGTCGGAGGGACAGTACTGAGGGAGACGTACTGTCGGAGGGGCAGTACTGAGGGAGACGTCCTGTCGGAGGGGCAGTACTGAGGGAGACGTACTGTCGGAGGGGCAGTACTGAGGGAGACGTACTGTCGGAGGGACAGTACTGAGGGAGACGTACTGTCGGAGGGGCAGTACAGAGGGAGACCTACTGTCGGAGGGGCAGTACTGAGGGAGACGTACTGTCGGGGGGGCAGTACTGAGGGAGACGTACTGTCGGAGGGGCAGTACAGAGGGAGACCTACTATCGGAGGGGCAGTACTGAGGGAGACGTACTGTCGGAGGGACAGTACTGAGGGAGACGTACTGTCGGAGGGGCAGTACTGAGGGAGACGTACTTTCGGAGGGACAGTACTGAGGGAGATGTACTGTCGGAGGGGCAGTACTGAGGGAGACGTACTGTCGGAGGGACAGTACTGAGGGAGACGTACTTTCGGAGGGACAGTACTGAGGGAGTACCGCACTGTCGGAGGGACAGTACTGAGGGAGACGTACTGTCGGAGGGACAGTACGAGGGAGTGCCGTACTGTCGGAGGGACAGTACTGAGGGTGACGTACTGTCGGAGGGACAGTACTGAGGGAGTGCCGTACTGTCGGAGGGACAGTACTGAGGGAGACGTACTGTCGGAGGGACAGTACTGAGGGAGTGCCGTACTGTCGGAGGGACAGTACTGAGGGAGACGTACTGTCGGAGGGGCAGTACTGAGGGAGATATACTGTCGGAGGGGCAGTACTGAGGGAGACGTACTGTCGGAGGGCAGTACTGAAGGAGTGCCATACTGTCGGAGGGGCAGTACTGAGGGAGACGTACTGTCGGAGGGACAGTACTGAGGGAGACGTACTGTCGGAGGGACAGTACTGAGGGAGACGTACTGTCGGAGGGACAGTACTGAGGGAGACGTACTGTCAGAGGGGCAGTACTGAGGGAGTGCCGTACTGTCGGAGGGACAGTACTGAGGGAGACGTACTGTCGGAGGGACAGTACTGAGGGAGACGTACTGTCGGAGGGGCAGTCTGAGGGAGACGTACTGTCGGAGGGGCAGTACTGAGGGAGACGTACAGTCGGAGGGACAGTACTGAGGGAGACGTACTGTCGGAGGGGCAGTACTGAGGGAGACGTACTGTCGGAGGGACAGTACTGAGGGAGACGTACTGTCGGAGGGGCAGTACTGAGGGAGACGTACTGTCGGAGGGGCAGTACTTAGGGAGACGTACTGTCGGAGGGGTAGTACTGAGGGAGACGTACTGTCGGAGGGACAGTACTGAGGGAGACGTACTGTCGGAGGGGCAGTACTGAGGGAGACGTACTGTCGGAGGGGCAGTACTGTGGGAGACGTACTGTCGGAGGGACAGTACTGAGGGAGACGTACTGTCGGAGGGACAGTACTGAGGGAGAGGTACTGTCCGAGGGGCAGTACTGAGGGAGACGTACTGTCAGAGGGGCAGTGCTGAGGGAGACGTACTGTCGGAGGGGCAGTACTGAGGGAGACGTAGTGTTGGAGGGGCAGTACTGAGGGAGTGCCGCACTGTCGGAGGGACAGTACTGAGGGAGACGTACTGTCGGAGGGGCAGTACTGAGGGAGACGTACTGTCGGAGGGGCAGTACTGAGGGAGTGCCGTACTGTAGGAGGGACAGTACTGAGGGAGACGTACTGTCGGAGGGGCAGTCTGAGGGAGACGTACTGTCGGAGGGACAGTACTGAGGGAGACGTACTGTCGGAGGGGCAGTACTGAGGGAGACGTACAGTCGGAGGGACAGTACTGAGGGAGACGTACTGTCGGAGGGGCAGTACTGAGGGAGACGTACTGTCGGAGGGACAGTACTGAGGGAGACGTACTGTCGGAGGGACAGTACTGAGGGAGTGACGTACTGTCGGAGGGGCAGTACTGAGGGAGTGACGTACTGTCGGAGGGGCAGTACTGAGGGAGTGCCGTACTGTCGGAGGGACAGTACTGAGGGAGACGTACTGTCGGAGGGGTAGTACTGAGGGAGACGTACTGTCGGAGGGGCAGTAATGAGGGAGACGTACTGTCGGAGGGACAGTACTGAGGGAGACGTACTGTCGGAGGGGCAGTACTGAGGGAGAGGTACTGTCCGATGGGCAGTACTGAGGGAGACGTACTGTCGGAGGGGCAGCACTGAGGGAGACGTACTGTCGGAGGGACAGTACTGAGGGAGACGTACTGTCGGAGGGGCAGCACTGAGGGAGACGTACTGTCGGAGGGACAGTAATGAGGGAGACATACTGTCGGAGGGGCAGTACTGAGGGAGACGTACTGTCGGAGGGGCAGCACTGAGGGAGACGTACTGTCGGAGGGGCAGTACTGAGGGAGAGGTACTGTCCGATGGGCAGTACTGAGGGAGACGTACTGTCGGAGGGGCAGCACTGAGGGAGACGTACTGTCGGAGGGACAGTACTGAGGGAGACGTACTGTCGGAGGGGCAGTACTGAGGGAGACATACTGTCGGAGGGGCAGTACTGAGGGAGACGTACTGTCGGAGGGCAGTACTGAGGGAGTGCCATACTGTCGGAGGGGCAGTACTGAGGGAGACGTACTGTCGGAGGGACAGTACTGAGGGAGACGTACTGTCGGAGGGACAGTACTGAGGGAGACGTACTGTCGGAGGGGCAGTACTGAGGGAGTGCCGTACTGTCGGAGGGACAGTACTGAGGGAGACGTACTGTCGGAGGGGCAGTACTGAGGGAGACGTACTGTCGGAGGGACAGTACTGAGGGAGACGTACTGTCGGAGGGGCAGTACTGAGGGAGACGTACTGTCGGAGGGACAGTACTGAGGGAGACGTACTGTCGGAGGGGCAGTACTGAGGGAGACGTACTGTCGGAGGGGCAGTACTGAGGGAGACGTACTGTCGGAGGGGCAGTACTGAGGGAGACCTACTGTCGGAGGGGCAGTACTGAGGGAGACGTAATGTTGGAGGGGCAGTACTGAGGGAGACTTACTGTCGGAGGGACAGGACTGAGGGAGACGTACTGTCGGAGTGACAGTACTGAGGGAGACGTACTTTCGGAGGGACAGTACTGAGGGAGTGCCGCACTGTCGGAGGGACAGTACTGAGGGAGTGCCGTACTGTCGGAGGGGCAGTACTGAGGGAGACGTACTGTCGGAGGGGCAGTACTGAGGGAGACATACTGTCGGAGAGGCAGTACTGAGGGAGACGTACTGTCGGAGGGACAGTACTGAGGGAGTGCAGCACTGTCGGAGGGGCAGTACTGAGGGAGACATACTGTCGGAGAGGCAGTACTGAGGGAGACGTACTGTCGGAGGGACAGTACTGAGGGAGACTTACTGTCGGAGGGACAGTTCTGAGGGAGAGGTACTGTCAGAGGGGCAGTACTGAGGGAGAGGTACTGTCCGAGGGGCAGTACTGAGGGAGACGTACTGTCGGAGGGGCAGAACTGAGGGAGACGTACTGTCGGAGGGACAGTACTGAGGGAGACGTACTGTCGGAGGGGCAGTACTGAGGGAGATATACTGTCGGAGGGGCAGTACTAAGGGAGACGTACTGTCGGAGGGCAGTACTGAAGGAGTGCCATACTGTCGGAGGGGCAGTACTGAGGGAGACGTACTGTCGGAGGGACAGTACTGAGGGAGACGTACTGTCGGAGGGACAGTACTGAGGGAGACGTACTGTCGGAGGGACAGTACTGAGGGAGACGTACTGTCAGAGGGGCAGTACTGAGGGAGTGCCGTACTGTCGGAGGGACAGTACTGAGGGAGACGTACTGTCGGAGGGACAGTACTGAGGGAGACGTACTGTCGGAGGGGCAGTCTGAGGGAGACGTACTGTCGGAGGGGCAGTACTGAGGGAGACGTACAGTCGGAGGGACAGTACTGAGGGAGACGTACTGTCGGAGGGGCAGTACTGAGGGAGACGTACTGTCGGAGGGACAGTACTGAGGGAGACGTACTGTCGGAGGGGCAGTACTTAGGGAGACGTACTGTCGGAGGGGTAGTACTGAGGGAGACGTACTGTCGGAGGGACAGTACTGAGGGAGACATACTGTCGGAGGGGCAGTACTGAGGGAGACGTACTGTCGGAGGGGCAGTACTGAGGGAGTGCCGTACTGTCGGAGGGACAGTACTGAGGGAGTGCCGTACTGTAGGAGGGACAGTACTGAGGGAGTGCCGTACTGTCGGAGGGACAGTACTGAGGGAGACGTACTGTCGGAGGGACAGTACTGCGGGAGACGTACTGTCGGAGGGGCAGTACTGAGGGAGTGCCGTACTGTCGGAGGGACAGTACTGCGGGAGACGTACTGTCGGAGGGGCAGTACTGAGGGAGACGTACTGTCCGAGGGGCAGTACTGAGGGAGACGTACTGTCCGAGGGGCAGTACTGAGGGAGACGTACTGTCGGAGGGGCAGTACTGAGGGAGACGTACTGTCCGAGGGGCAGTACCGAGGGAGACGTACTGTCGGAGGGGCAGTACTGAGGGAGACGTACTGTCCGAGGGGCAGTACTGAGGGAGACGTACTGTCGGAGGGGCAGCACTGAGGGAGACGTACTGTCGGAGGGACAGTACTGAGGGAGACGTACTGTCGGAGGGGCAGTACTGAGGGAGATATACTGTCGGAGGGGCAGTACTGAGGGAGACGTACTGTCGGAGGGCAGTACTGAGGGAGTGCCATACTGTCGGAGGGGCAGTACTGAGGGAGACGTACTGTCGGAGGGACAGTACTGAGGGAGACGTACTGTCGGAGGGACAGTACTGAGGGAGACGTACTGTCGGAGGGGCAGTACTGAGGGAGTGCCGTACTGTCGGAGGGACAGTACTGAGGGAGACGTACTGTCGGAGGGGCAGTCTGAGGGAGACGTACTGTCGGAGGGACAGTACTGAGGGAGACTTACTGTCGGAGGGGCAGTACTGAGGGAGACGTACTGTCGGAGGGGCAGTACTGAGGGAGACGTACTGTCGGAGGGACAGTACTGAGGGAGACGTACTGTCGGAGGGGCAGTACTGAGGGAGTGCCGCACTGTCGGAGGGACAGTACTGAGGGAGACGTACTGTCGGAGGGACAGTACTGAGGGAGACGTACAGTCGGAGGGACAGTACTGAGGGAGACGTACTGTCGGAGGGGCAGTACTGAGGGAGACGTACTGTCGGAGGGACAGTACTGAGGGAGACGTACTGTCGGAGGGGCAGTACTTAGGGAGACGTACTGTCGGAGGGGCAGTACTGAGGGAGACGTCCTGTCGGAGGGGCAGTACTGAGGGAGACGTACTGTCGGAGGGGCAGTACAGAGGGAGACCTACTATCGGAGGGGCAGTACTGAGGGAGACGTACTGTCGGAGGGACAGTACTGAGGGAGACGTACTGTCGGAGGGACAGTACTGAGGGAGACGTACTGTCGGAGGGGCAGTACTGAGGGAGACGTACTTTCGGAGGGACAGTACTGAGGGAGACGTACTGTCGGAGGGGCAGTACTGAGGGAGACGTACTTTCGGAGGGACAGTACTGAGGGAGATGTACTGTCGGAGGGGCAGTACTGAGGGAGACGTACTGTCGGAGGGACAGTACTGAGGGAGATGTACTGTCGGAGGGACAGTACTGAGGGAGACGTACTGTCGGAGGGACAGTACTGAGGGAGACGTACTTTCGGAGGGACAGTACTGAGGGAGATGTACTGTCGGAGGGACAGTACTGAGGGAGACGTACTGTCGGAGGGACAGTACTGAGGGAGACGTACTTTCGGAGGGACAGTACTGAGGGAGTACCGCACTGTCGGAGGGACAGTACTGAGGGAGACGTACTGTCGGAGGGACAGTACGAGGGAGTGCCGTACTGTCGGAGGGACAGTACTGAGGGTGACGTACTGTCGGAGGGACAGTACTGAGGGAGTGCCGTACTGTCGGAGGGACAGTACTGAGGGAGACGTACTGTCGGAGGGACAGTACTGAGGGAGTGCCGTACTGTCGGAGGGACAGTACTGAGGGAGACATACTGTCGGAGGGACAGTACTGAGGGAGACGTACTGTCGGAGGGGCAGGACTGAGGGAGACGTACTGTCGGAGGGGCAGTACTGAGGGAGAGACGTACTGTCGGAGGGACAGTACTGAGGGAGACGTACTGTCGGAGGGACAGTACTGAGGGAGACGTACTGTCGGAGGGACAGTACTGAGGGAGTGCCGTACTGTCGGAGGGACAGTACTGAGGGAGACGTACTGTCGGAGGGACAGTACTGAGGGAGACGTACTGTCGGAGGGACAGTACTGAGGGAGACGTACTGTCGGAGGGGCAGTACTGAGGGAGTGCCGTACTGTCGGAGGGACAGTACTGAGGGAGACGTACTGTCGGAGGGACAGTACTGAGGGAGACGTACTGTCGGAGGGACAGTACTGAGGGAGACGTACTGTCGGAGGGGCAGTACTGAGAAGTGACGTACTGTCGGAGGGGCAGTACTGAGGGAGACGTACTGTCGGAGGGGCAGTACTGAGGGAGACGTACTGTGGAGGGACAGTACTGAGGGAGACGTACTGTCGGAGGGACAGTACTGAGGGAGAGGTACTGTCCGAGGGGCAGTACTGAGGGAGACGTACTGTCAGAGGGGCAGTGCTGAGGGAGACGTACTGTCGGAGGGGCAGTACAGAGGGAGACGTACTGTCGGAGGGGCAGTACTGAGGGAGACGTACTGTCGGAGGGGCAGTACTGAGGGAGACGTACTGTCGGAGGGGCTGTACAGAGGGAGACATACTGTCGGAGGGGCAGTACTGAGGGAGACGTACTGTCGGAGGGGCAGTACTGAGGGAGACGTACTGTCGGAGGGGCAGTACTGAGGGAGACGTACTGTCGGAGGGGCAGTACAGAGGGAGACATACTGTCGGAGGGGCAGTACTGAGGGAGACGTACTGTTGGAGGGGCAGTACTGAGGGAGTGCCGCACTGTCGGAGGGACAGTACTGAGGGAGACGTACTGTCGGAGGGGCAGTACTGAGGGAGTGCCGCACTGTCGGAGGGACAGTACTGAGGGAGACGTACTGTCGGAGGGGCAGTACTGAGGGAGACGTACTGTCGGAGGGGCAGTACTGAGGGAGTGACGTACTGTCGGAGGGGCAGTACTGAGGGAGTGCCGTACTGTCGGAGGGACAGTACTGAGGGAGACGTACTGTCGGAGGGACAGTACTGAGGGAGACGTACTGTCGGAGGGGTAGTACTGAGGGAGACGTACTGTCGGAGGGGCAGTAATGAGGGAGACGTACTGCCAGAGGGGCAGTACTGAGGGAGACGTACTGTCGGAGGGGCAGTAATGAGGGAGACGTACTGTCGGAGGGGTAGTACTGAGGGAGACGTACTGTCGGAGGGGCAGTAATGAGGGAGACGTACTGCCAGAGGGGCAGTACTGAGGGAGACGTACTGTCGGAGGGGCAGTACTGAGGGAGTGCCGTACTGTCGGAGGGACAGTACTGAGGGAGTGCCGTACTGTCGGAGGGACAGTACTGAGGGAGTGCCGTACTGTAGGAGGGACAGTACTGAGGGAGACGTACTGTCAGAGGGGCAGTACTGAGGGAGACGTACTGTCGGAGGGGCAGTACTGAGGGAGTGACGTACTGTCGGAGGGGCAGTACTGAGGGAGTGCCGTACTGTCGGAGGGACAGTACTGAGGGAGACGTACTGTCGGAGGGGTAGTACTGAGGGAGACGTACTGTCGGAGGGGCAGTAATGAGGGAGACGTACTGTCGGAGGGACAGTACTGAGGGAGACGTACTGTCGGAGGGACAGGACTGAGGGAGACGTACTGTCGGAGGGGCAGTACTGAGGGAGAGGTACTGTCCGATGGGCAGTACTGAGGGAGACGTACTGTCGGAGGGGCAGCACTGAGGGAGACGTACTGTCGGAGGGACAGTACTGAGGGAGACGTACTGTCGGAGGGGCAGCACTGAGGGAGACGTACTGTCGGAGGGACAGTAATGAGGGAGACGTACTGTCGGAGGGGCAGCACTGAGGGAGACGTACTGTCGGAGGGACAGTAATGAGGGAGACGTACTGTCGGAGGGGCAGTACTGAGGGAGACGTACTGTCGGAGGGACAGTACTGAGGGAGACGTACTGTCGGAGGGGCAGTACTGAGGGAGACATACTGTCGGAGGGGCAGTACTGAGGGAGACGTACTGTCGGAGGGCAGTACTGAGGGAGTGCCATACTGTCGGAGGGGCAGTACTGAGGGAGACGTACTGTCGGAGGGACAGTACTGAGGGAGACGTACTGTCGGAGGGACAGTACTGAGGGAGACGTACTGTCGGAGGGGCAGTACTGAGGGAGTGCCGTACTGTCGGAGGGACAGTACTGAGGGAGACGTACTGTCGGAGGGGCAGTACTGAGGGAGACGTACTGTCGGAGGGACAGTACTGAGGGAGACGTACTGTCGGAGGGGCAGTACTGAGGGAGACGTACTGTCGGAGGGACAGTACTGAGGGAGACGTACTGTCGGAGGGGCAGTACTGAGGGAGACGTACTGTCGGAGGGGCAGTACTGAGGGAGACGTACTGTCGGAGGGGCAGTACTGAGGGAGACCTACTGTCGGAGGGGCAGTACTGAGGGAGACGTACTGTCGGAGTGACAGTACTGAGGGAGACGTACTTTCGGAGGGACAGTACTAAGGGAGTGCCGCACTGTCGGAGGGACAGTACTGAGGGAGTGCCGTACTGTCGGAGGGGCAGTACTGAGGGAGACGTACTGTCGGAGGGGCAGTACTGAGGGAGACATACTGTCGGAGAGGCAGTACTGAGGGAGACGTACTGTCGGAGGGACAGTACTGAGGGAGTGCAGCACTGTCGGAGGGGCAGTACTGAGGGAGACATACTGTCGGAGAGGCAGTACTGAGGGAGACGTACTGTCGGAGGGACAGTACTGAGGGAGACTTACTGTCGGAGGGACAGTTCTGAGGGAGACGTACTGTCGGAGGGACAGTACTGAGGGAGACGTACTGTCGGAGGGACAGTACTGAGGGAGACGTACTGTCAGAGGGGCAGTACTGAGGGAGTGCCGTACTGTCGGAGGGACAGTACTGAGGGAGACGTACTGTCGGAGGGACAGTACTGAGGGAGACGTACTGTCGGAGGGGCAGTCTGAGGGAGACGTACTGTCGGAGGGGCAGTACTGAGGGAGACGTACAGTCGGAGGGACAGTACTGAGGGAGACGTACTGTCGGAGGGGCAGTACTGAGGGAGACGTACTGTCGGAGGGACAGTACTGAGGGAGACGTACTGTCGGAGGGGCAGTACTGAGGGAGACGTACTGTCGGAGGGGCAGTACTTAGGGAGACGTACTGTCGGAGGGGTAGTACTGAGGGAGACGTACTGTCGGAGGGACAGTACTGAGGGAGACATACTGTCGGAGGGGCAGTACTGAGGGAGACGTACTGTCGGAGGGGCAGTACTGAGGGAGTGCCGTACTGTCGGAGGGACAGTACTGAGGGAGTGCCGTACTGTAGGAGGGACAGTACTGAGGGAGTGCCGTACTGTCGGAGGGACAGTACTGAGAGAGACGTACTGTCGGAGGGGCAGTACTGAGGGAGACGTACTGTCGGAGGGACAGTACTGCGGGAGACGTACTGTCGGAGGGGCAGTACTGAGGGAGTGCCGTACTGTCGGAGGGACAGTACTGCGGGAGACGTACTGTCGGAGGGGCAGTACTGAGGGAGACGTACTGTCCGAGGGGCAGTACTGAGGGAGACGTACTGTCCGAGGGGCAGTACTGAGGGAGACGTACTGTCGGAGGGGCAGTACTGAGGGAGACGTACTGTCCGAGGGGCAGTACTGAGGGAGACGTACTGTCGGAGGGGCAGTACTGAGGGAGACGTACTGTCCGAGGGGCAGTACTGAGGGAGACGTACTGTCGGAGGGGCAGCACTGAGGGAGACGTACTGTCGGAGGGACAGTACTGAGGGAGACGTACTGTCGGAGGGGCAGTACTGAGGGAGATATACTGTCGGAGGGGCAGTACTGAGGGAGACGTACTGTCGGAGGGACAGTACTGAGGGAGACGTACTGTCGGAGGGACAGTACTGAGGGAGACGTACTGTCGGAGGGCAGTACTGAGGGAGTGCCATACTGTCGGAGGGGCAGTACTGAGGGAGACGTACTGTCGGAGGGACAGTACTGAGGGAGACGTACTGTCGGAGGGACAGTACTGAGGGAGACGTACTGTCGGAGGGACAGTACTGAGGGAGACGTACTGTCGGAGGGGCAGTACTGAGGGAGTGCCGTACTGTCGGAGGGACAGTACTGAGGGAGACGTACTGTCGGAGGGGCAGTCTGAGGGAGACGTACTGTCGGAGGGACAGTACTGAGGGAGACTTACTGTCGGAGGGGCAGTACTGAGGGAGACGTACAGTCGGAGGGACAGTACTGAGGGAGACGTACTGTCGGAGGGGCAGTACTGAGGGAGACGTACTGTCGGAGGGACAGTACTGAGGGAGACGTACTGTCGGAGGGGCAGTACTTAGGGAGACGTACTGTCGGAGGGGCAGTACTGAGGGAGACGTACTGTCGGAGGGGCAGTACTGAGGGAGACGTACTGTCGGAGGGGCAGTACAGAGGGAGACCTACTGTCGGAGGGGCAGTACTGAGGGAGACGTACTGTCGGGGGGGCTGTACAGAGGGAGACGTACTGTCGGAGGGGCAGTACAGAGGGAGACCTACTAGCGGAGGGGCAGTACTGAGGGAGACGTACTGTCGGAGGGGCAGTACAGAGGGAGACGTACTGTCGGAGGGGCAGTACAGAGGGAGACCTACTAGCGGAGGGGCAGTACTGAGGGAGACGTACTGTCGGAGGGACAGTACTGAGGGAGACGTACTGTCGGAGGGGCAGTACTGAGGGAGACGTACTGTCGGAGGGACAGTACTGAGGGAGACGTACTGTCGGAGGGGCAGTACTGAGGGAGACGTACTGTCGGAGGGACAGTACTGAGGGAGATGTACTGTCGGAGGGGCAGTACTGAGGGAGACGTACTGTCGGAGGGACAGTACTGAGGGAGACGTACTTTCGGAGGGACAGTACTGAGGGAGTACCGCACTGTCGGAGGGACAGTACTGAGGGAGACGTACTGTCGGAGGGACAGTACGAGGGAGTGCCGTACTGTCGGAGGGACAGTACTGAGGGTGACGTACTGTCGGAGGGACAGTACTGAGGGAGTGCCGTACTGTCGGAGGGACAGTACTGAGGGAGACGTACTGTCGGAGGGACAGTACTGAGGGAGTGCCGTACTGTCGGAGGGACAGTACTGAGGGAGACGTACTGTCGGAGGGGCAGTACTGAGGGAGATATACTGTCGGAGGGGCAGTACTGAGGGAGACGTACTGTCGGAGGGCAGTACTGAAGGAGTGCCATACTGTCGGAGGGGCAGTACTGAGGGAGACGTACTGTCGGAGGGACAGTACTGAGGGAGACGTACTGTCGGAGGGACAGTACTGAGGGAGACGTACTGTCGGAGGGACAGTACTGAGGGAGACGTACTGTCAGAGGGGCAGTACTGAGGGAGTGCCGTACTGTCGGAGGGACAGTACTGAGGGAGACGTACTGTCGGAGGGACAGTACTGAGGGAGACGTACTGTCGGAGGGGCAGTCTGAGGGAGACGTACTGTCGGAGGGGCAGTACTGAGGGAGACGTACAGTCGGAGGGACAGTACTGAGGGAGACGTACTGTCGGAGGGGCAGTACTGAGGGAGACGTACTGTCGGAGGGGCAGTACTTAGGGAGACGTACTGTCGGAGGGGTAGTACTGAGGGAGACGTACTGTCGGAGGGACAGTACTGAGGGAGACATACTGTCGGAGGGGCAGTACTGAGGGAGACGTACTGTCGGAGGGGCAGTACTGAGGGAGTGCCGTACTGTCGGAGGGACAGTACTGAGGGAGTGCCGTACTGTAGGAGGGACAGTACTGAGGGAGTGCCGTACTGTCGGAGGGACAGTACTGAGGGAGACGTACTGTCGGAGGGACAGTATTGCGGGAGACGTACTGTCGGAGGGGCAGTACTGAGGGAGTGCCGTACTGTCGGAGGGACAGTACTGCGGGAGACGTACTGTCGGAGGGGCAGTACTGAGGGAGACGTACTGTCCGAGGGGCAGTACTGAGGGAGACGTACTGTCCGAGGGGCAGTACTGAGGGAGACGTACTGTCGGAGGGGCAGTACTGAGGGAGACGTACTGTCCGAGGGGCAGTACTGAGGGAGACGTACTGTCGGAGGGGCAGTACTGAGGGAGACGTACTGTCCGAGGGGCAGTACTGAGGGAGACGTACTGTCGGAGGGGCAGTACTGAGGGAGACGTACTGTCGGAGGGACAGTACTGAGGGAGACGTACTGTCGGAGGGGCAGTACTGAGGGAGATATACTGTCGGAGGGGCAGTACTGAGGGAGACGTACTGTCGGAGGGCAGTACTGAGGGAGTGCCATACTGTCGGAGGGGCAGTACTGAGGGAGACGTACTGTCGGAGGGACAGTACTGAGGGAGACGTACTGTCGGAGGGACAGTACTGAGGGAGACGTACTGTCGGAGGGGCAGTACTGAGGGAGTGCCGTACTGTCGGAGGGACAGTACTGAGGGAGACGTACTGTCGGAGGGGCAGTCTGAGGGAGACGTACTGTCGGAGGGACAGTACTGAGGGAGACTTACTGTCGGAGGGGCAGTACTGAGGGAGACGTACAGTCGGAGGGACAGTACTGAGGGAGACGTACTGTCGGAGGGGCAGTACTGAGGGAGACGTACTGTCGGAGGGACAGTACTGAGGGAGACGTACTGTCGGAGGGGCAGTACTTAGGGAGACGTACTGTCGGAGGGGCAGTACTGAGGGAGACGTCCTGTCGGAGGGGCAGTACTGAGGGAGACGTACTGTCGGAGGGGCAGTACAGAGGGAGACCTACTGTCGGAGGGGCAGTACTGAGGGAGACGTACTGTCGGGGGGGCAGTACTGAGGGAGACGTACTGTCGGAGGGGCAGTACAGAGGGAGACCTACTATCGGAGGGGCAGTACTGAGGGAGACGTACTGTCGGAGGGACAGTACTGAGGGAGACGTACTGTCGGAGGGGCAGTACTGAGGGAGACGTACTTTCGGAGGGACAGTACTGAGGGAGATGTACTGTCGGAGGGGCAGTACTGAGGGAGACGTACTGTCGGAGGGACAGTACTGAGGGAGACGTACTTTCGGAGGGACAGTACTGAGGGAGATGTACTGTCGGAGGAGCAGTACTGAGGGAGACGTACTGTCGGAGGGGCAGTACTGAGGGAGACGTACTTTCGGAGGGACAGTACTGAGGGAGATGTACTGTCGGAGGGGCAGTACTGAGGGAGACGTACTGTCGGAGGGACAGTACTGAGGGAGACGTACTTTCGGAGGGACAGTACTGAGGGAGTACCGCACTGTCGGAGGGACAGTACTGAGGGAGACGTACTGTCGGAGGGACAGTACGAGGGAGTGCCGTACTGTCGGAGGGACAGTACTGAGGGTGACGTACTGTCGGAGGGACAGTACTGAGGGAGTGCCGTACTGTCGGAGGGACAGTACTGAGGGAGACGTACTGTCGGAGGGACAGTACTGAGGGAGTGCCGTACTGTCGGAGGGACAGTACTGAGGGAGACATACTGTCGGAGGGACAGTACTGAGGGAGACGTACTGTCGGAGGGGCAGGACTGAGGGAGACGTACTGTCGGAGGGGCAGTACTGAGGGAGTGCCGTACTGTCGGAGGGACAGTACTGAGGGAGTGCCGTACTGTCGGAGGGGAGTACTGAGGGAGACGTACTGTCGGAGGGGCAGTACTGAGGGAGTGCCGTACTGTCGGAGGGGCAGTACTGAGGGAGACGTACTGTCGGAGGGACAGTACTGAGGGAGTGCCGCACTGTCGGAGGGGCAGTACTGAGGGAGACGTACTGTCGGAGGGACAGTACTGAGGGAGTGCCGCACTGTCGGAGGGACAGTACTGAGGGAGACGTACTGTCAGAGGGTCAGTACTGAGGGAGACGTACTGTCGGAGGGGCAGTACTGAGGGAGACGTACTGTCGGAGGGACAGTACTGAGGGCGACGTACTGTCGGAGGGACAGTACTGAGGGAGACGTACTGTCGGAGGGACAGTACTGAGGGAGACGTACTGTCGGAGGGACAGTACTGAGGGAGACGTACTGTCGGAGGGACAGTACTGAGGGAGACGTACTGTCGGAGGGGCAGTAGTGAGGGAGTGCCGCAATGTCGGAGGGGCAGTACTGAGGGAGACGTACTGTCGGAGGGACAGTACTGAGGGAGACGTACTGTCGGAGGGACAGTACTGCGGGAGACGTACTGTCGGAGGGGCAGTACTGAGGGAGTGCCGTACTGTCGGAGGGACAGTACTGCGGGAGACGTACTGTCGGAGGGGCAGTACTGAGGGAGATGTACTGTCGGAGGGGCAGTACTGAGGGAGACGTACTGTCGGAGGGACAGTACTGAGGGAGAGGTACTGTCGGAGGGGCAGTACTGAGGGAGACGTACTGTCGGAGGGACAGTACTGAGGGAGACGTACTGTCGGAGGGGCAGGACTGAGGGAGACGTACTGTCGGAGGGGCAGTACTGAGGGAGACGTACTGTCGGAGGGACAGTACTGAGGGAGACGTACTGTCGGAGGGACAGTACTGAGGGAGACGTACTGTCGGAGGGGCAGTACTGAGGGAGACGTACTGTCGGAGGGACAGTACTGAGGGAGTGCCGTACTGTCGGAGGGACAGTACTGAGGGAGTGCCGTACTGTCGGAGGGGCAGTACTGAGGGAGACGTACTGTCGGAGGGACAGTACTGAGGGAGTGCCGCACTGTCGGAGGGGCAGTACTGAGGGAGTGCCGTACTGTCGGAGGGACAGTACTGAGGGAGTGCCGTACTGTCGGAGGGGAGTACTGAGGGAGACGTACTGTCGGAGGGGCAGTACTGAGGGAGTGCCGTACTGTCGGAGGGGCAGTACTGAGGGAGACGTACTGTCGGAGGGACAGTACTGAGGGAGTGCCGCACTGTCGGAGGGGCAGTACTGAGGGAGACGTACTGTCGGAGGGGCAGTACTGAGGGAGTGCCGCACTGTCGGAGGGGCAGTACTGAGGGAGTGCCGTACTGTCGGAGGGGCAGTACTGAGGGAGTGACGTACTGTCGGAGGGGCAGTACTGAGGGAGTGCCGTACTGTCGGAGGGACAGTACTGAGGGAGTGCCGTACTGTAGGAGGGACAGTACTGAGGGAGAGACGTACTGTCGGAGGGACAGTACTGCGGGAGACGTACTGTCGGAGGGGCAGTACTGAGGGAGTGCCGTACTGTCGGAGGGACAGTACTGCGGGAGACGTACTGTCGGAGGGGCAGTACTGAGGGAGATGTACTGTCGGAGGGGCAGTACTGAGGGAGACGTACTGTCGGAGGGACAGTACTGAGGGAGAGGTACTGTCGGAGGGGCAGTACTGAGGGAGACGTACTGTCGGAGGGACAGTACTGAGGGAGAGGTACTGTCGGAGGGACAGTACTGAGGGAGTGCCATACTGTCGGAGGGACAGTACTGAGGGAGTGCCATACTGTCGGAGGTTCAGTACTGAGGGAGACGTACTGTCGGAGGGACAGTACTGAGGGAGTGCCATACTGTCGGAGGTTCAGTACTGAGGGAGACGTACTGTCGGAGGGACAGTACTGAGGGAGACGTACTGACGGAGGGACAGTACTGAGGGAGACGTACTGTCGGAGGGACAGTACTGAGGGAGACGTACTGACGGAGGGACAGTACTGAGGGAGACGTACTGTCGGAGGGGCAGTACTGAGGGAGACATACTGTCGGAGGTTCAGTACTGAGGGAGACGTACTGTCGGAGGGACAGTACTGAGGGAGACGTACTGTCGGAGGGACAGTACTGAGGGAGACGTACTGTCGGAGGGACAGTACTGAGGGAGACGTACTGTCGGAGGGGCAGTACTGAGGGAGACGTACTGACGGAGGGGCAGTACTGAGCGAGACGTACTGTCGGAGGGGCAGTACTGAGGGAGACGTACTGACGGAGGGACAGTCCTGAGGGAGACGTACTGTCGGAGGGACAGTCCTGAGGGAGACGTACTGACGGAGGGACAGTACTGAGGGAGACGTACTGTCGGAGGGACAGTACTGAGGGAGACGTACTGTCGGAGGAGCAGTACTGAGGGAGACGTACTGTCAGAGGGGCAGTACTGAGGGAGACGTACTGTCGGAGGGACAGTACTGAGGGAGACGTAATGTCAGAGGGGCAGTACTGAGGGAGACGTACTGTCGGAGGGACAGTACTGAGGGAGACGTACTGTCGGGGGGGCAGTACTGAGGGAGACGTACTGTCGGAGGGGCAGTACAGAGGGAGACCTACTATCGGAGGGGCAGTACTGAGGGAGACGTACTGTCGGAGGGACAGTACTGAGGGAGACGTACTGTCGGAGGGGCAGTACTGAGGGAGACGTACTTTCGGAGGGACAGTACTGAGGGAGATGTACTGTCGGAGGGGCAGTACTGAGGGAGACGTACTGTCGGAGGGACAGTACTGAGGGAGACGTACTTTCGGAGGGACAGTACTGAGGGAGTACCGCACTGTCGGAGGGACAGTACTGAGGGAGACGTACTGTCGGAGGGACAGTACGAGGGAGTGCCGTACTGTCGGAGGGACAGTACTGAGGGTGACGTACTGTCGGAGGGACAGTACTGAGGGAGTGCCGTACTGTCGGAGGGACAGTACTGAGGGAGACGTACTGTCGGAGGGACAGTACTGAGGGAGTGCCGTACTGTCGGAGGGACAGTACTGAGGGAGACATACTGTCGGAGGGACAGTACTGAGGGAGACCTACTGTCGGAGGGGCAGGACTGAGGGAGACGTACTGTCGGAGGGGCAGTACTGAGGGAGTGCCGTACTGTCGGAGGGACAGTACTGAGGGAGTGCCGTACTGTCGGAGGGGAGTACTGAGGGAGACGTACTGTCGGAGGGGCAGTACTGAGGGAGTGCCGTACTGTCGGAGGGGCAGTACTGAGGGAGACGTACTGTCGGAGGGACAGTACTGAGGGAGTGCCGCACTGTCGGAGGGGCAGTACTGAGGGAGACGTACTGTCGGAGGGGCAGTACTGAGGGAGACGTACTGTCAGAGGGTCAGTACTGAGGGAGACGTACTGTCGGAGGGACAGTACTGAGCGAGACGTACTGTCGGAGGGGCAGTACTGAGGGAGACGTACTGTCGGAGGGACAGTACTGAGGGCGACGTACTGTCGGAGGGACAGTACTGAGGGAGACGTACTGTCGGAGGGACAGTACTGAGGGAGACGTACTGTCGGAGGGACAGTACTGAGGGAGACGTACTGTCGGAGGGACAGTACTGAGGGAGACGTACTGTCGGAGGGACAGTACTGAGGGAGACGTACTGTCGGAGGGGCAGTACTGAGGGAGTGCCGCAATGTCGGAGGGGCAGTACTGAGGGAGACGTACTGTCGGAGGGACAGTACTGAGGGAGTGACGTACTGTCGGAGTGGCAGTACTGAGGGAGTGCCGTACTGTCGGAGGGGCAGTACTGAGGGAGTGACGTACTGTCGGAGGGGCAGTACTGAGGGAGTGCCGTACTGTCGGAGGGACAGTACTGAGGGAGTGCCGTACTGTAGGAGGGACAGTACTGAGGGAGTGCCGTACTGTCGGAGGGACAGTACTGAGGGAGACGTACTGTCGGAGGGACAGTACTGCGGGAGACGTACTGTCGGAGGGGCAGTACTGAGGGAGTGCCGTACTGTCGGAGGGACAGTACTGCGGGAGACGTACTGTCGGAGGGGCAGTACTGAGGGAGACGTACTGTCGGAGGGGTGGTACTGAGGGAGACGTACTGTCGGAGGGACAGTACTGAGGGAGAGGTACTGTCGGAGGGACAGTACTGAGGGAGTGCCATACTGTCGGAGGTTCAGTACTGAGGGAGACGTACTGTCGGAGGGACAGTACTGAGGGAGTGCCATACTGTCGGAGGGACAGTACTGAGGGAGTGCCATACTGTCGGAGGTTCAGTACTGAGGGAGACGTACTGTCGGAGGGACAGTACTGAGGGAGACGTACTGACGGAGGGACAGTACTGAGGGAGACGTACTGTCGGAGGGACAGTACTGAGGGAGACGTACTGTCGGAGGGGCAGTACTGAGGGAGACATACTGTCGGAGGTTCAGTACTGAGGGAGACGTACTGTCGGAGGGACAGTACTGAGGGAGACGTACTGTCGGAGGGACAGTACTGAGGGAGACGTACTGTCGGAGGGACAGTACTGAGGGAGACGTACTGTCGGAGGGGCAGTACTGAGGGAGACGTACTGACGGAGGGACAGTCCTGAGGGAGACGTACTGTCGGAGGGACAGTCCTGAGGGAGACGTACTGACGGAGGGACAGTACTGAGGGAGACGTACTGTCGGAGGGACAGTACTGAGGGAGAGGTACTGTCGGAGGGACAGTACTGAGGGAGTGCCATACTGTCGGAGGTTCAGTACTGAGGGAGACGTACTGTCGGAGGGACAGTACTGAGGGAGACGTACTGTCGGAGGGGCAGTACTGAGGGAGACGTACTGTCGGAGGTTCAGTACTGAGGGAGACGTACTGTCGGAGGGACAGTACTGAGGGAGACGTACTGACGGAGGGACAGTACTGAGGGAGACGTACTGTCGGAGGGACAGTACTGAGGGAGACGTACTGACGGAGGGACAGTACTGAGGGAGACGTACTGTCGGAGGGGCAGTACTGAGGGAGACATACTGTCGGAGGTTCAGTACTGAGGGAGACGTACTGTCGGAGGGACAGTACTGAGGGAGACGTACTGTCGGAGGGACAGTACTGAGGGAGACGTACTGTCGGAGGGACAGTACTGAGGGAGACGTACTGTCGGAGGGGCAGTACTGAGGGAGACGTACTGACGGAGGGGCAGTACTGAGCGAGACGTACTGTCGGAGGGGCAGTACTGAGGGAGACGTACTGACGGAGGGACAGTCCTGAGGGAGACGTACTGTCGGAGGGACAGTCCTGAGGGAGACGTACTGACGGAGGGACAGTACTGAGGGAGACGTACTGTCGGAGGGACAGTACTGAGGGAGACGTACTGTCGGAGGAGCAGTACTGAGGGAGACGTACTGTCAGAGGGGCAGTACTGAGGGAGACGTACTGTCGGAGGGACAGTACTGAGGGAGACGTAATGTCAGAGGGGCAGTACTGAGGGAGACGTACTGTCGGAGGGACAGTACTGAGGGAGACGTACTGTCGGGGGGGCAGTACTGAGGGAGACGTACTGTCGGAGGGGCAGTACAGAGGGAGACCTACTATCGGAGGGGCAGTACTGAGGGAGACGTACTGTCGGAGGGACAGTACTGAGGGAGACGTACTGTCGGAGGGGCAGTACTGAGGGAGACGTACTGTCGGAGGGGCAGTACTGAGGGAGACGTACTTTCGGAGGGACAGTACTGAGGGAGATGTACTGTCGGAGGGGCAGTACTGAGGGAGACGTACTGTCGGAGGGACAGTACTGAGGGAGACGTACTTTCGGAGGGACAGTACTGAGGGAGTACCGCACTGTCGGAGGGACAGTACTGAGGGAGACGTACTGTCGGAGGGACAGTACGAGGGAGTGCCGTACTGTCGGAGGGACAGTACTGAGGGTGACGTACTGTCGGAGGGGCAGTACTGAGGGAGTGCCGTACTGTCGGAGGGACAGTACTGAGGGAGACGTACTGTCGGAGGGACAGTACTGAGGGAGTGCCGTACTGTCGGAGGGACAGTACTGAGGGAGACATACTGTCGGAGGGACAGTACTGAGGGAGACGTACTGTCGGAGGGGCAGTACTGAGGGAGTGCCGCACTGTCGGAGGGACAGTACTGAGGGAGACGTACTGTCGGAGGGACAGTACTGAGGGAGACGTACTGTCGGAGGGGCAGTACTGAGGGAGTGCCGTACTGTCGGAGGGGCAGTACTGAGGGAGTGCCGCACTGTCGGAGGGACAGTACTGAGGGAGACGTACTGTCGGAGGGACAGTACTGAGGGAGTGCCGTACTGTCGGAGGGGCAGTACTGAGGGAGTGCCGCACTGTCGGAGGGACAGTACTGAGGGAGACGTACTGTCGGAGGTGCAGTACTGAGGGAGTGCCGTACTGTCGGAGGGGCAGTACTGAGGGAGTGCCGCACTGTCGGAGGGACAGTACTGAGGGAGACGTACTGTCGGAGGGACAGTACTGAGGGAGACGTACTGTCGGAGGGGAAGTACTGAGGGAGTGCCGTACTGTCGGAGGGACAGTACTGAGGGAGTGCCGCACTGTCGGAGGGACAGTACTGAGGGAGACGTACTGTCGGACGGACAGTACTGAGGGAGACGTACTGTCGGAGGGGAAGTACTGAGGGAGTGCCGTACTGTCGGAGGGACAGTACTGAGGGAGTGCCGCACTGTCGGAGGGACAGTACTGAGGGAGACGTACTGTCGGAGGGACAGTACTGAGGGAGACGTACTGTCGGAGGGGCAGTACTGAGGGAGACGTACTGTCGGAGGGACAGTACTGAGGGAGACGTACTGTCGGAGGGACAGTACTGAGGGAGACGTACTGTCGGAGGGGCAGTACTGAGGGAGACGTACTGTCGGAGGGGCAGTACTGAGGGAGACGTAATGTCGGAGGGACAGTACTGAGGGAGACGTACTGTCGGAGGGACAGTACTGAGGGAGACGCACTGTCGGAGGGACAGTACTGAGGGAGACGTACTGTCGGAGGGGCAGTACTGAGGGAGACGTACTGTCGGAGGGGCAGTACTGAGGGAGTGCCGCACTGTCGGAGGGGTAATACTGAGGGAGTGACGTACTGTCGGAGGGACAGTACTGAGGGAGTGACGTACTGTCGGAGGGACAGTACTGAGGGAGACGTACTGTCGGAGGGACAGTACTGAGGGAGTGCCGTACTGTCGGAGGGACCGTACTGAGGGAGACATATTGTCGGAGGGGCAGTACTGAGGGAGACGTACTGTCGGAGGGGCAGTACTGAGGGAGACATATTGTCGGAGGGGCAGTACTGAGGGAGAGACGTACTGTCGGAGGGACAATTACTGAGGGAGACGTACTGTCGGAGGGACAGTACTGAGGGAGACGTACTGTCGGAGGGACAGTACTGAGGGAGACGTACTGTCGGAGGGACAGTACTGAGGGAGAGACGTACTGTCGGAGGGACAGTACTGAGGGAGACGTACTGTCGGAGGGACAATTACTGAGGGAGACATATTGTCGGAGGGGCAGTACTGAGGGAGAGACGTACTGTCGGAGGGGCAGTACTGAGGGAGTCGTACTGTCGGAGGGGCAGTACTGAGGGAGACGTACTGTCGGAGGGACAGTACTGAGGGAGTGCCGTACTGTCGGAGGGACAGTACTGAGGGAGACGTACTGTCGGAGGGACAGTACTGAGGGAGACGTACTGTCGGAGGGGCAGTACTGAGGGAGACGTACTGTCGGAGGGACAGTACTGAGGCATATGTACTGTCGGAGGGGCAGTACTGTGTGAGACGTACTGTCGGAGGTGCAGTACTGAGGGAGACGTACTGTCGGAGGGACAGTACTGAGGGAGTGCCGCACTGTCGGAGGGACAGTACTGAGGGAGACGTACTGTCGGAGGGGCAGTACTGAGGGAGACGTACTGTCGGAGGGACAGTACTGAGGGAGACGTACTGTTGGAGGGGCAGTACTGAGGGAGTGCCGCACTGTCGGAGGGACAGTACTGAGGGAGACGTACTGTCGGAGGGACAGTACTGAGGGAGACGTACTGTTGGAGGGGCAGTACTGAGGGAGTGCCGCACTGTCGGAGGGACAGTACTGAGGGAGACGTACTGTCGGAGGGACAGTACTGAGGGAGACGTACTGTTGGAGGGGCAGTACTGAGGGAGTGCCGCACTGTCGGAGGGACAGTACTGAGGGAGACGTACTGTCGGAGGGACAGTACTGAGGGAGACGTACTGTCGGAGGGACAGTACTGAGGGAGTCGTACTGTCGGAGGGGCAGTACTGAGGGAGACGTACTGTCGGAGGGACAGTACTGAGGGAGACGTACTGTTGGAGGGGCAGTACTGAGGGAGTGCCGCACTGTCGGAGGGACAGTACTGAGGGAGACGTACTGTCGGAGGGACAGTACTGAGGGAGACGTACTGTTGGAGGGGCAGTACTGAGGGAGACGTACTGTCGGAGGGACAGTACTGAGGGAGTGCCGCACTGTCGGAGGGACAGTACTGAGGGAGACGTACTGTCGGAGGGACAGTACTGAGGGAGACGTACTGTCGGAGGGACAGTACTGAGGGAGCCGTACTGTCGGAGGGACAGTACTGAGGGAGTGACGTACTGTCGGAGGGACAGTACTGAGGGAGACGTATTGTCGGAGGGGCAATACTGAGGGAGAGACGTACTGTCGGAGGGGCAGTACTGAGGGAGACGTACTGTCGGAGGGACAGTACTGAGGGAGTGACGTACTGTCGGAGGGACAGTACTGAGGGAGACGTACTGTCGGAGGGACAGTACTGAGGGAGACGTACTGTCGGAGGGACAGTACTGAGGGAGCCGTACTGTCGGAGGGACAGTACTGAGGGAGACGTACTGTCGGAGGGACAGTACTGAGGGAGATGTACTGTCGGAGGGACAGTACCTAGGGAGACGTACTGTCGGAGGGACAGTACTGAGGGAGACGTACTGTCGGAGGGACAGTACTGAGGGAGACGTACTGTCGGAGGGACAGTACTGAGGGAGACATACTGTCGGAGGGACAGTACTGAGGGAGACGTACTGTCGGAGGGACAGTACTGAGGGAGACATACTGTCGGAGGGACAGTACTGAGGGAGACGTAATGTCGGAGGGACAGTACTGAGGGAGACGTACTGTCGGAGGGGCAGTACTGAGGGAGACGTAATGTCGGAGGGACAGTACTGAGGGAGACGTACTGTCGGAGGGATAGTACTGAGGGAGACGTACTGTCGGAGGGGCAGTACTGAGGGAGACGTACTGTCGGAGGGGAAGTACTGAGGGAGACGTACTGTCGGAGGGACAGTACTGAGGGAGACGCACTGTCGGAGGGACAGTACTGAGGGAGACGTACTGTCGGAGGGACAGTACTGAGGGAGACGTACTGTCGGAGGGACAGTACTGAGGGAGTGCCGTACTGTCGGAGGGGCAGTACTGAGGGAGACATATTGTCGGAGGGGCAGTACTGAGGGAGAGACGTACTGTCGGAGGGGCAGTACTGAGGGAGACGTACTGTCGGAGGGACAATTACTGAGGGAGACATACTGTCGGAGGGACAGTACTGAGGGAGACGTACTGTCGGAGGGACAGTACTGAGGGAGTGCCGTACTGTCGGAGGGACAGTACTGAGGGAGACGTACTGTCGGAGGGACAGTACTGAGGGAGACGTACTGTCGGAGGGGCAGTACTGAGGGAGACGTACTGTCGGAGGGGCAGTACTGAGGGAGACGTACTGTCGGAGGGACAGTACTGAGGGAGACGTACTGTCGGAGGGGCAGTACTGAGGGAGACGTACTGTCGGAGGGACAGTACTGAGGGAGACGTACTGTCGGAGGGACAGTACTGAGGGAGACGTACTGTCGGAGGGGCAGTACTGAGGGAGACGTACTGTCGGAGGGACAGTACTGAGGGAGACGTACTGTCGGAGGGACAGTACTGAGGGAGACGTACTGTCGGAGGGACAGTACTGAGGGAGTGACGTACTGTCGGAGGGACAGTACTGAGGGAGTGCCGTACTGTCGGAGGGACAGTACTGAGGGAGACGTACTGTCGGAGGGACAGTACTGAGGGAGACGTACTGTCGGAGGGGCAGTACTGACGGAGACGTACTGTCGGAGGGGCAGTACTGAGGGAGACGTACTGTCGGAGGGGCAGTACTGAGGGAGACGTACTGTCGGAGGGGCAGTACTGAGGGAGACGTACTGTCGGAGGGACAGTACTGAGGGAGACGTACTGTCGGAGGGGCAGTACTGAGGGAGACGTACTGTCGGAGGGACAGTACTGAGGGAGTGCCGTACTGTCGGAGGGGCAGTACTGAGGGAGACGTACTGTCGGAGGGGCAGTACTGAGGGAGACGTACTGTCGGAGGGGCAGTACTGAGGGAGACGTATTGTCGGAGGGGCAGTACTGAGGGAGACGTATTGTCGGAGGGGCAGTACTGAGCGAGTGACGGACTGTCGGAGGGGCAGTACTGAGGGAGACGTATTGACGGAGGGGCAATACTGAGGGAGTGACGGACTGTCGGAGGGGCAGTACTGAGGGAGACGTACTGTCGGAGGGGCAGTACTGAGGGAGACGTACTGTCGGAGGGGCAGTACAGAGGGAGTGCCGTACTGTCGGAGGGGCAGTACTGAGGGAGTGCCGCACTGTCGGAGGGGCAGTACTGAGGGAGTGCCGTACTGTCGGAGGGGCAGTAGTGAGGGAGACGTACTGTCGGAGGGACAGTACTGAGGGAGACGTACTGTCGGAGGGGCAGTACTGAGGGAGACGTACTGTCGGAGGGACAGTACTGAGGGAGACGTACTGTCGGAGGGGCAGTACTGAGGGAGACGTACTGTCGGAGGGGCAGTACTGAGGGAGACGTACTGTCGGAGGGACAGTACTGAGGGAGATGTACTGTCGGAGGGGCAGTACTGAGTGAGTGCCGTACTGTCGGAGGGGCAGTACTGAGGGAGACGTACTGTCGGAGGGACAGTACTGAGGGAGAAGTACTGTCGGAGGGACAGTACTGAGGGAGACGTACTGTCGGAGGGACAGTACTGAGGGAGACGTACTGTCGGAGGGACAGTATTGAGGGAAACGTACTGTCGGAGGGACAGTACTGAGGGAGACGTACTGTCGGAGGGGCAGTACTGAGGGAGTACCGCACTGTCGGAGGGGCAATACTGAGGGAGACGTACTGTCGGAGGGGCAGTACTGAGGGAGACGTACTGTCGGAGGGGCAGTACTGAGGGAGTGCCGTACTGTCGGAGGGACAGTACTGAGGGAGTGCCGTACTGTCGGAGGGACAGTACTGAGGGAGTGCCGCACTGTCGGAGGGGTAGTACTGAGGGAGTGACGTAATGTCGGAGGGGCAGTACTGAGGGAGTGCCGTACTGTCGGAGGGGCAGTACTGAGGGAGTGCCGTACTGTCGGAGGGACAGTACTGAGGGAGACGTACTGTCGGAGGGGCAGTACTGAGGGAGTGCCGTACTGTCGGAGGGACAGTACTGAGGGAGTGCCGTAGTGTCGGAGGGGCAGTACTGAGGGAGTGCCGTACTGTCGGAGGGACAGTACTGAGGGAGACGTACTGTCGGAGGGACAGTACTGAGGGAGACGTACTGTCGGAGGGACAGTACTGAGGGAGACGTACTGTCGGAGGGACAGTACTGAGGGAGTGCCGTACTGTCGGAGGGGCAGTACTGAGGGAAACGTACTGTCGGAGGGGCAGTACTGAGGAGTGCCGCACTGTCGGAGGGGCAGTACTGAGGGAGTGACGTACTGTCGGAGGGGCAGTACTGAGGGAGACGTACTGTCGGAGGGGCAGTACTGAGGGAGACGTACTGTCGGAGGGGCAGTACTGAGGGAGTGCCGTACTGTCGGAGGGGCAGTACTGAGGGAGACGTACTGTCGGAGGGACAGTACTGAGGGAGACGTACTGTCGGAGGGGCAGTACTGAGGGAGACGTACTGTCGGAGGGGCAGTACTGAGGGAGACGTACTGTCGGAGGGGCAGTACTGAGGGAGACGTACTGTCGGAGGGGCAGTACTGAGGGAGACGTACTGTCGGAGGGACAGTACTGAGGGAGACGTACTGTCGGAGGGGCAGTACTGAGGGAGTGCCGTACTGTCGGAGGGGCAGTACTGAGGGAGACGTACTGTCGGAGGGACAGTACTGAGGGAGACGTACTGTCGGAGGGACAGTACTGAGGGAGACGTACTGTCGGAGGGACAGTACTGAGGGAGACGTACTGTCGGAGGGACAGTACTGAGGGAGACGTACTGTCGGAGGGACAGTACTGAGGGAGACGTACTGTCGGAGGGGCAGTACTGAGGGAGACGTACTGTCGGAGGTGCAGTAGTGAGGGAGACGTACTGTCGGAGGGTCAGTACTGAGGGAGACGTACTGTCGGAGGGACAGTAGTGAGGGAGACGTACTGTCGGAGGGACAGTATTGAGGGAGTGCCGTACCGTCGGAGGGACAGTACTGAGGGAGACGTACTGTCGGAGGGACAGTACTGAGGGAGACGTACTGTCGGAGGGACAGTACTGAGGGAGACGTACTGTCGGAGGGACAGTACTGAGGGAGACGTACTGTCGGAGGGACAGTACTGAGGGAGACGTACTGTCGGAGGGACAGTACTGAGGGAGACGTACTGTCGGAGGGACAGTACTGAGGGAAACGTACTGTCGGAGGGACAGTACTGAGGGAGACGTACTGTCGGAGGGACAGTACTGAGGGAGACGTACTGTCGGAGGGACAGTACTGAGGGAGACGTACTGTCGGAGGGACAGTACTGAGGGAGACGTACTGTCGGAGGGACAGTACTGAGGGAGACGTACTGTCGGAGGGACAGTACTGAGGGAGACGTACTGTCGGAGGGACAGTACTGAGGGAGACGTACTGTCGGAGGGGAAGTACTGAGGGAGTGCCGTACTGTCGGAGGGACAGTACTGAGGGAGTGCCGCACTGTCGGAGGGACAGTACTGAGGGAGACGTACTGTCGGAGGGACAGTACTGAGGGAGACATACTGTCGGAGGGACAGTACTGAGGGAGACGTACTGTCGGAGGGACAGTACTGAGGGAGACATACTGTCGGAGGGACAGTACTGAGGGAGACGTACTGTCGGAGGGGCAGTACTGAGGGAGACGTAATGTCGGAGGGACAGTACTGAGGGAGACGTACTGTCGGAGGGGAAGTACTGAGGGAGACGTACTGTCGGAGGGACAGTACTGAGGGAGACGCACTGTCGGAGGGACAGTACTGAGGGAGACGTACTGTCGGAGGGGCAGTACTGAGGGAGACGTACTGTCGGAGGGGCAGTACTGAGGGAGTGCCGCACTGTCGGAGGGGTAATACTGAGGGAGTGACGTACTGTCGGAGGGACAGTACTGAGGGAGTGACGTACTGTCGGAGGGACAGTACTGAGGGAGACGTACTGTCGGAGGGACAGTACTGAGGGAGTGCCGTACTGTCGGAGGGACAGTACTGAGGGAGACGTACTGTCGGAGGGACAGTACTGAGGGAGACGTACTGTCGGAGGGACAATTACTGAGGGAGACATACTGTCGGAGGGACAGTACTGAGGGAGACGTACTGTCGGAGGGACAGTACTGAGGGAGTGCCGTACTGTCGGAGGGACAGTACTGAGGGAGACGTACTGTCGGAGGGACAGTACTGAGGGAGACGTACTGTCGGAGGGGCAGTACTGAGGGAGTGCAGTACTGTCGGAGGGACAGTACTGAGGGAGTGCCGTACTGTCGGAGGGACAGTACTGAGGGAAACGTACTGTCGGAGGGACAGTACTGAGGGAGACGTACTGTCGGAGGGGCAGTACTGAGGGAGACGTACTGTCGGAGGGACAGTACTGAGGGAGACGTACTGTCGGAGGGACAATTACTGAGGGAGACATACTGTCGGAGGGACAGTACTGAGGGAGACGTACTGTCGGAGGGACAGTACTGAGGGAGTGCCGTACTGTCGGAGGGACAGTACTGAGGGAGACGTACTGTCGGAGGGGCAGTACTGAGGGAGATATACTGTCGGAGGGGCAGTACTGAGGGAGACGTACTGTCGGAGGGCAGTACTGAAGGAGTGCCGTACTGTCGGAGGGGCAGTACTGAGGGAGACGTACTGTCGGAGGGACAGTACTGAGGGAGACGTACTGTCGGAGGGACAGTACTGAGGGAGACGTACTGTCGGAGGGACAGTACTGAGGGAGACGTACTGTCAGAGGGGCAGTACTGAGGGAGTGCCGTACTGTCGGAGGGACAGTACTGAGGGAGACGTACTGTCGGAGGGACAGTACTGAGGGAGACGTACTGTCGGAGGGGCAGTCTGAGGGAGACGTACTGTCGGAGGGGCAGTACTGAGGGAGACGTACAGTCGGAGGGACAGTACTGAGGGAGACGTACTGTCGGAGGGGCAGTACTGAGGGAGACGTACTGTCGGAGGGACAGTACTGAGGGAGACGTACTGTCGGAGGGGCAGTACTGAGGGAGACGTACTGTCGGAGGGGCAGTACTTAGGGAGACGTACTGTCGGAGGGGTAGTACTGAGGGAGACGTACTGTCGGAGGGACAGTACTGAGGGAGACATACTGTCGGAGGGGCAGTACTGAGGGAGACGTACTGTCGGAGGGGCAGTACTGAGGGAGTGCCGTACTGTCGGAGGGACAGTACTGAGGGAGTGCCGTACTGTAGGAGGGACAGTACTGAGGGAGTGCCGTACTGTCGGAGGGACAGTACTGAGAGAGACGTACTGTCGGAGGGGCAGTACTGAGGGAGACGTACTGTCGGAGGGACAGTACTGCGGGAGACGTACTGTCGGAGGGGCAGTACTGAGGGAGTGCCGTACTGTCGGAGGGACAGTACTGCGGGAGACGTACTGTCGGAGGGGCAGTACTGAGGGAGACGTACTGTCCGAGGGGCAGTACTGAGGGAGACGTACTGTCCGAGGGGCAGTACTGAGGGAGACGTACTGTCGGAGGGGCAGTACTGAGGGAGACGTACTGTCCGAGGGACAGTACTGAGGGAGTGCCGCACTGTCGGAGGGACAGTACTGAGGGAGACGTACTGTCGGAGGGACAGTACGAGGGAGTGCCGTACTGTCGGAGGGACAGTACTGAGGGTGACGTACTGTCGGAGGGACAGTACTGAGGGTGACGTACTGTCGGAGGGACAGTACTGAGGGAGTGCTGTACTGTCGGAGGGACAGTACTGAGGGAGTGCCGTACTGTCGGAGGGACAGTACTGAGGGAGACGTACTGTCGGAGGGACAGTACTGAGGGAGTGCCGTACTGTCGGAGGGACAGTACTGAGGGAGACGTACTGTCGGAGGGGCAGTACTGAGGGAGATATACTGTCGGAGGGGCAGTACTGAGGGAGACGTACTGTCGGAGGGCAGTACTGAAGGAGTGCCATACTGTCGGAGGGGCAGTACTGAGGGAGACGTACTGTCGGAGGGACAGTACTGAGGGAGACGTACTGTCGGAGGGACAGTACTGAGGGAGACGTACTGTCGGAGGGACAGTACTGAGGGAGACGTACTGTCGGAGGGGCAGTACTGAGGGAGACGTACTGTCGGAGGGACAGTACTGAGGGAGACGTACTGTCGGAGGGACAGTACTGAGGGAGACGTACTGTCGGAGGGGCAGTCTGAGGGAGACGTACTGTCGGAGGGGCAGTACTGAGGGAGACGTACTGTCGGAGGGGCAGTACTGAGGGAGACGTACAGTCGGAGGGACAGTACTGAGGGAGACGTACTGTCGGAGGGGCAGTACTGAGGGAGACGTACTGTCGGAGGGACAGTACTGAGGGAGACGTACTGTCGGAGGGGCAGTACTGAGGGAGACGTACTGTCGGAGGGGCAGTACTTAGGGAGACGTACTGTCGGAGGGGTAGTACTGAGGGAGACGTACTGTCGGAGGGACAGTACTGAGGGAGACATACTGTCGGAGGGGCAGTACTGAGGGAGACGTACTGTCGGAGGGGCAGTACTGAGGGAGTGCCGTACTGTCGGAGGGACAGTACTGAGGGAGTGCCGTACTGTAGGAGGGACAGTACTGAGGGAGTGCCGTACTGTCGGAGGGACAGTACTGAGGGAGACGTACTGTCGGAGGGACAGTATTGCGGGAGACGTACTGTCGGAGGGGCAGTACTGAGGGAGTGCCGTACTGTCGGAGGGACAGTACTGCGGGAGACGTACTGTCGGAGGGGCAGTACTGAGGGAGACGTACTGTCCGAGGGGCAGTACTGAGGGAGACGTACTGTCCGAGGGGCAGTACTGAGGGAGACGTACTGTCGGAGGGGCAGTACTGAGGGAGACGTACTGTCCGAGGGGCAGTACTGAGGGAGACGTACTGTCGGAGGGGCAGTACTGAGGGAGACGTACTGTCCGAGGGGCAGTACTGAGGGAGACGTACTGTCGGAGGGGCAGTACTGAGGGAGACGTACTGTCGGAGGGACAGTACTGAGGGAGACGTACTGTCGGAGGGGCAGTACTGAGGGAGATATACTGTCGGAGGGGCAGTACTGAGGGAGACGTACTGTCGGAGGGCAGTACTGAGGGAGTGCCATACTGTCGGAGGGGCAGTACTGAGGGAGACGTACTGTCGGAGGGACAGTACTGAGGGAGACATACTGTCGGAGGGGCAGTACTGAGGGAGACATACTGTCGGAGGGACAGTACTGAGGGAGACGTACTGTCGGAGGGACAGTACTGAGGGAGACGTACTGTCGGAGGGACAGTACTGAGGGAGACGTACTGTCGGAGGGACAGTACTGAGGGAGTACCGCACTGTCGGAGGGACAGTACTGAGGGAGACGTACTGTCGGAGGGACAGTACTGAGGGAGACGTACTGTCGGAGGGGCAGTACTGAGGGAGTGCCGTACTGTCGGAGGGACAGTACTGAGGGAGACGTACTGTCGGAGGGGCAGTCTGAGGGAGACGTACTGTCGGAGGGACAGTACTGAGGGAGACTTACTGTCGGAGGGGCAGTACTGAGGGAGACGTACAGTCGGAGGGACAGTACTGAGGGAGACGTACTGTCGGAGGGGCAGTACTGAGGGAGACGTACTGTCGGAGGGACAGTACTGAGGGAGACGTACTGTCGGAGGGGCAGTACTTAGGGAGACGTACTGTCGGAGGGGCAGTACTGAGGGAGACGTCCTGTCGGAGGGGCAGTACTGAGGGAGACGTACTGTCGGAGGGGCAGTACAGAGGGAGACCTACTGTCGGAGGGGCAGTACTGAGGGAGACGTACTGTCGGGGGGGCAGTACTGAGGGAGACGTACTGTCGGAGGGGCAGTACAGAGGGAGACCTACTATCGGAGGGGCAGTACTGAGGGAGACGTACTGTCGGAGGGACAGTACTGAGGGAGACGTACTGTCGGAGGGGCAGTACTGAGGGAGACGTACTTTCGGAGGGACAGTACTGAGGGAGATGTACTGTCGGAGGGGCAGTACTGAGGGAGACGTACTGTCGGAGGGACAGTACTGAGGGAGACGTACTTTCGGAGGGACAGTACTGAGGGAGATGTACTGTCGGAGGAGCAGTACTGAGGGAGACGTACTGTCGGAGGGGCAGTACTGAGGGAGACGTACTTTCGGAGGGACAGTACTGAGGGAGATGTACTGTCGGAGGGGCAGTACTGAGGGAGACGTACTGTCGGAGGGACAGTACTGAGGGAGACGTACTTTCGGAGGGACAGTACTGAGGGAGTACCGCACTGTCGGAGGGACAGTACTGAGGGAGACGTACTGTCGGAGGGACAGTACGAGGGAGTGCCGTACTGTCGGAGGGACAGTACTGAGGGTGACGTACTGTCGGAGGGACAGTACTGAGGGAGTGCCGTACTGTCGGAGGGACAGTACTGAGGGAGACGTACTGTCGGAGGGACAGTACTGAGGGAGTGCCGTACTGTCGGAGGGACAGTACTGAGGGAGACATACTGTCGGAGGGACAGTACTGAGGGAGACGTACTGTCGGAGGGGCAGGACTGAGGGAGACGTACTGTCGGAGGGGCAGTACTGAGGGAGTGCCGTACTGTCGGAGGGACAGTACTGAGGGAGTGCCGTACTGTCGGAGGGGAGTACTGAGGGAGACGTACTGTCGGAGGGGCAGTACTGAGGGAGTGCCGTACTGTCGGAGGGGCAGTACTGAGGGAGACGTACTGTCGGAGGGACAGTACTGAGGGAGTGCCGCACTGTCGGAGGGGCAGTACTGAGGGAGACGTACTGTCGGAGGGACAGTACTGAGGGAGTGCCGCACTGTCGGAGGGACAGTACTGAGGGAGACGTACTGTCAGAGGGTCAGTACTGAGGGAGACGTACTGTCGGAGGGGCAGTACTGAGGGAGACGTACTGTCGGAGGGACAGTACTGAGGGCGACGTACTGTCGGAGGGACAGTACTGAGGGAGACGTACTGTCGGAGGGACAGTACTGAGGGAGACGTACTGTCGGAGGGACAGTACTGAGGGAGACGTACTGTCGGAGGGACAGTACTGAGGGAGACGTACTGTCGGAGGGGCAGTAGTGAGGGAGTGCCGCAATGTCGGAGGGGCAGTACTGAGGGAGACGTACTGTCGGAGGGACAGTACTGAGGGAGACGTACTGTCGGAGGGACAGTACTGCGGGAGACGTACTGTCGGAGGGGCAGTACTGAGGGAGTGCCGTACTGTCGGAGGGACAGTACTGCGGGAGACGTACTGTCGGAGGGGCAGTACTGAGGGAGATGTACTGTCGGAGGGGCAGTACTGAGGGAGACGTACTGTCGGAGGGACAGTACTGAGGGAGAGGTACTGTCGGAGGGGCAGTACTGAGGGAGACGTACTGTCGGAGGGACAGTACTGAGGGAGACGTACTGTCGGAGGGGCAGGACTGAGGGAGACGTACTGTCGGAGGGGCAGTACTGAGGGAGACGTACTGTCGGAGGGACAGTACTGAGGGAGACGTACTGTCGGAGGGACAGTACTGAGGGAGACGTACTGTCGGAGGGGCAGTACTGAGGGAGACGTACTGTCGGAGGGACAGTACTGAGGGAGTGCCGTACTGTCGGAGGGACAGTACTGAGGGAGTGCCGTACTGTCGGAGGGGCAGTACTGAGGGAGACGTACTGTCGGAGGGACAGTACTGAGGGAGTGCCGCACTGTCGGAGGGGCAGTACTGAGGGAGTGCCGTACTGTCGGAGGGACAGTACTGAGGGAGTGCCGTACTGTCGGAGGGGAGTACTGAGGGAGACGTACTGTCGGAGGGGCAGTACTGAGGGAGTGCCGTACTGTCGGAGGGGCAGTACTGAGGGAGACGTACTGTCGGAGGGACAGTACTGAGGGAGTGCCGCACTGTCGGAGGGGCAGTACTGAGGGAGACGTACTGTCGGAGGGGCAGTACTGAGGGAGTGCCGCACTGTCGGAGGGGCAGTACTGAGGGAGTGCCGTACTGTCGGAGGGGCAGTACTGAGGGAGTGACGTACTGTCGGAGGGGCAGTACTGAGGGAGTGCCGTACTGTCGGAGGGACAGTACTGAGGGAGTGCCGTACTGTAGGAGGGACAGTACTGAGGGAGAGACGTACTGTCGGAGGGACAGTACTGCGGGAGACGTACTGTCGGAGGGGCAGTACTGAGGGAGTGCCGTACTGTCGGAGGGACAGTACTGCGGGAGACGTACTGTCGGAGGGGCAGTACTGAGGGAGATGTACTGTCGGAGGGGCAGTACTGAGGGAGACGTACTGTCGGAGGGACAGTACTGAGGGAGAGGTACTGTCGGAGGGGCAGTACTGAGGGAGACGTACTGTCGGAGGGACAGTACTGAGGGAGAGGTACTGTCGGAGGGACAGTACTGAGGGAGTGCCATACTGTCGGAGGGACAGTACTGAGGGAGTGCCATACTGTCGGAGGGGCAGTACTGAGGGAGACGTACTGTCGGAGGGACAGTACTGAGGGAGTGCCATACTGTCGGAGGTTCAGTACTGAGGGAGACGTACTGTCGGAGGGACAGTACTGAGGGAGACGTACTGACGGAGGGACAGTACTGAGGGAGACGTACTGTCGGAGGGACAGTACTGAGGGAGACGTACTGACGGAGGGACAGTACTGAGGGAGACGTACTGTCGGAGGGGCAGTACTGAGGGAGACATACTGTCGGAGGTTCAGTACTGAGGGAGACGTACTGTCGGAGGGACAGTACTGAGGGAGACGTACTGTCGGAGGGACAGTACTGAGGGAGACGTACTGTCGGAGGGGCAGTACTGAGGGAGACGTACTGACGGAGGGGCAGTACTGAGCGAGACGTACTGTCGGAGGGGCAGTACTGAGGGAGACGTACTGACGGAGGGACAGTCCTGAGGGAGACGTACTGTCGGAGGGACAGTCCTGAGGGAGACGTACTGACGGAGGGACAGTACTGAGGGAGACGTACTGTCGGAGGGATAGTACTGAGGGAGACGTACTGTCGGAGGGACAGTACTGAGGGAGACGTAATGTCAGAGGGGCAGTACTGAGGGAGAGACGTACTGTCAGAGGGGCAGTACTGAGGGAGACGTACTGTCGGAGGGACAGTACTGAGGGAGACGTAATGTCAGAGGGGCAGTACTGAGGGAGACGTACTGTCGGAGGGACAGTACTGAGGGAGACGTACTGTCGGGGGGGCAGTACTGAGGGAGACGTACTGTCGGAGGGGCAGTACAGAGGGAGACCTACTATCGGAGGGGCAGTACTGAGGGAGACGTACTGTCGGAGGGACAGTACTGAGGGAGACGTACTGTCGGAGGGGCAGTACTGAGGGAGACGTACTTTCGGAGGGACAGTACTGAGGGAGATGTACTGTCGGAGGGGCAGTACTGAGGGAGACGTACTGTCGGAGGGACAGTACTGAGGGAGACGTACTTTCGGAGGGACAGTACTGAGGGAGTACCGCACTGTCGGAGGGACAGTACTGAGGGAGACGTACTGTCGGAGGGACAGTACGAGGGAGTGCCGTACTGTCGGAGGGACAGTACTGAGGGTGACGTACTGTCGGAGGGACAGTACTGAGGGAGTGCCGTACTGTCGGAGGGACAGTACTGAGGGAGACGTACTGTCGGAGGGACAGTACTGAGGGAGTGCCGTACTGTCGGAGGGACAGTACTGAGGGAGACATACTGTCGGAGGGACAGTACTGAGGGAGACCTACTGTCGGAGGGGCAGGACTGAGGGAGACGTACTGTCGGAGGGGCAGTACTGAGGGAGTGCCGTACTGTCGGAGGGACAGTACTGAGGGAGTGCCGTACTGTCGGAGGGGAGTACTGAGGGAGACGTACTGTCGGAGGGGCAGTACTGAGGGAGTGCCGTACTGTCGGAGGGGCAGTACTGAGGGAGACGTACTGTCGGAGGGACAGTACTGAGGGAGTGCCGCACTGTCGGAGGGGCAGTACTGAGGGAGACGTACTGTCGGAGGGGCAGTACTGAGGGAGACGTACTGTCAGAGGGTCAGTACTGAGGGAGACGTACTGTCGGAGGGACAGTACTGAGCGAGACGTACTGTCGGAGGGGCAGTACTGAGGGAGACGTACTGTCGGAGGGACAGTACTGAGGGCGACGTACTGTCGGAGGGACAGTACTGAGGGAGACGTACTGTCGGAGGGACAGTACTGAGGGAGACGTACTGTCGGAGGGGCAGTACTGAGGGAGACGTACTGTCGGAGGGACAGTACTGAGGGAGACGTACTGTCGGAGGGACAGTACTGAGGGAGACGTACTGTCGGAGGGACAGTACTGAGGGAGACGTACTGTCGGAGGGGCAGTACTGAGGGAGTGCCGCAATGTCGGAGGGGCAGTACTGAGGGAGACGTACTGTCGGAGGGACAGTACTGAGGGAGTGACGTACTGTCGGAGTGGCAGTACTGAGGGAGTGCCGTACTGTCGGAGGGGCAGTACTGAGGGAGTGACGTACTGTCGGAGGGGCAGTACTGAGGGAGTGCCGTACTGTCGGAGGGACAGTACTGAGGGAGTGCCGTACTGTAGGAGGGACAGTACTGAGGGAGTGCCGTACTGTCGGAGGGACAGTACTGAGGGAGACGTACTGTCGGAGGGACAGTACTGCGGGAGACGTACTGTCGGAGGGGCAGTACTGAGGGAGTGCCGTACTGTCGGAGGGACAGTACTGCGGGAGACGTACTGTCGGAGGGGCAGTACTGAGGGAGACGTACTGTCGGAGGGGTGGTACTGAGGGAGACGTACTGTCGGAGGGACAGTACTGAGGGAGAGGTACTGTCGGAGGGACAGTACTGAGGGAGTGCCATACTGTCGGAGGGACAGTACTGAGGGAGTGCCATACTGTCGGAGGTTCAGTACTGAGGGAGACGTACTGTCGGAGGGACAGTACTGAGGGAGTGCCATACTGTCGGAGGGACAGTACTGAGGGAGTGCCATACTGTCGGAGGTTCAGTACTGAGGGAGACGTACTGTCGGAGGGACAGTACTGAGGGAGACGTACTGACGGAGGGACAGTACTGAGGGAGACGTACTGTCGGAGGGACAGTACTGAGGGAGACGTACTGACGGAGGGACAGTACTGAGGGAGACGTACTGTCGGAGGGGCAGTACTGAGGGAGACATACTGTCGGAGGTTCAGTACTGAGGGAGACGTACTGTCGGAGGGACAGTACTGAGGGAGACGTACTGTCGGAGGGACAGTACTGAGGGAGACGTACTGTCGGAGGGACAGTACTGAGGGAGACGTACTGTCGGAGGGGCAGTACTGAGGGAGTGACGTACTGTCGGAGGGGCAGTACTGAGGGAGACGTACTGACGGAGGGACAGTCCTGAGGGAGACGTACTGTCGGAGGGACAGTCCTGAGGGAGACGTACTGACGGAGGGACAGTACTGAGGGAGACGTACTGTCGGAGGGACAGTACTGAGGGAGAGGTACTGTCGGAGGGACAGTACTGAGGGAGTGCCATACTGTCGGAGGTTCAGTACTGAGGGAGACGTACTGTCGGAGGGACAGTACTGAGGGAGACGTACTGTCGGAGGGGCAGTACTGAGGGAGACGTACTGTCGGAGGTTCAGTACTGAGGGAGACGTACTGTCGGAGGGACAGTACTGAGGGAGACGTACTGACGGAGGGACAGTACTGAGGGAGACGTACTGTCGGAGGGACAGTACTGAGGGAGACGTACTGACGGAGGGACAGTACTGAGGGAGACGTACTGTCGGAGGGGCAGTACTGAGGGAGACGTACTGTCGGAGGTTCAGTACTGAGGGAGACGTACTGTCGGAGGGACAGTACTGAGGGAGACGTACTGTCGGAGGGACAGTACTGAGGGAGACGTACTGTCGGAGGGACAGTACTGAGGGAGACGTACTGTCGGAGGGGCAGTACTGAGGGAGACGTACTGACGGAGGGGCAGTACTGAGCGAGACGTACTGTCGGAGGGGCAGTACTGAGGGAGACGTACTGACGGAGGGACAGTCCTGAGGGAGACGTACTGTCGGAGGGACAGTCCTGAGGGAGACGTACTGACGGAGGGACAGTACTGAGGGAGACGTACTGTCGGAGGGACAGTACTGAGGGAGACGTACTGTCGGAGGAGCAGTACTGAGGGAGACGTACTGTCGGAGGGACAGTACTGAGGGAGACGTACTGTCGGAGGGACAGTACTGAGGGAGACGTAATGTCAGAGGGGCAGTACTGAGGGAGACGTACTGTCGGAGGGACAGTACTGAGGGAGACGTACTGTCGGGGGGGCAGTACTGAGGGAGACGTACTGTCGGAGGGGCAGTACAGAGGGAGACCTACTATCGGAGGGGCAGTACTGAGGGAGACGTACTGTCGGAGGGACAGTACTGAGGGAGACGTACTGTCGGAGGGGCAGTACTGAGGGAGACGTACTGTCGGAGGGGCAGTACTGAGGGAGACGTACTTTCGGAGGGACAGTACTGAGGGAGATGTACTGTCGGAGGGGCAGTACTGAGGGAGACGTACTGTCGGAGGGACAGTACTGAGGGAGACGTACTTTCGGAGGGACAGTACTGAGGGAGTACCGCACTGTCGGAGGGACAGTACTGAGGGAGACGTACTGTCGGAGGGACAGTACGAGGGAGTGCCGTACTGTCGGAGGGACAGTACTGAGGGTGACGTACTGTCGGAGGGGCAGTACTGAGGGAGTGCCGTACTGTCGGAGGGACAGTACTGAGGGAGACGTACTGTCGGAGGGACAGTACTGAGGGAGTGCCGTACTGTCGGAGGGACAGTACTGAGGGAGACATACTGTCGGAGGGACAGTACTGAGGGAGACGTACTGTCGGAGGGGCAGTACTGAGGGAGTGCCGCACTGTCGGAGGGACAGTACTGAGGGAGACGTACTGTCGGAGGGACAGTACTGAGGGAGACGTACTGTCGGAGGGGCAGTACTGAGGGAGTGCCGTACTGTCGGAGGGGCAGTACTGAGGGAGTGCCGCACTGTCGGAGGGACAGTACTGAGGGAGACGTACTGTCGGAGGGACAGTACTGAGGGAGTGCCGTACTGTCGGAGGGGCAGTACTGAGGGAGTGCCGCACTGTCGGAGGGACAGTACTGAGGGAGACGTACTGTCGGAGGTGCAGTACTGAGGGAGTGCCGTACTGTCGGAGGGGCAGTACTGAGGGAGTGCCGCACTGTCGGAGGGACAGTACTGAGGGAGACGTACTGTCGGAGGGACAGTACTGAGGGAGACGTACTGTCGGAGGGGAAGTACTGAGGGAGTGCCGTACTGTCGGAGGGACAGTACTGAGGGAGTGCCGCACTGTCGGAGGGACAGTACTGAGGGAGACGTACTGTCGGACGGACAGTACTGAGGGAGACGTACTGTCGGAGGGGAAGTACTGAGGGAGTGCCGTACTGTCGGAGGGACAGTACTGAGGGAGTGCCGCACTGTCGGAGGGACAGTACTGAGGGAGACGTACTGTCGGAGGGACAGTACTGAGGGAGACGTACTGTCGGAGGGGCAGTACTGAGGGAGACGTACTGTCGGAGGGACAGTACTGAGGGAGACGTACTGTCGGAGGGACAGTACTGAGGGAGACGTACTGTCGGAGGGGCAGTACTGAGGGAGACGTACTGTCGGAGGGGCAGTACTGAGGGAGACGTAATGTCGGAGGGACAGTACTGAGGGAGACGTACTGTCGGAGGGACAGTACTGAGGGAGACGCACTGTCGGAGGGACAGTACTGAGGGAGACGTACTGTCGGAGGGGCAGTACTGAGGGAGACGTACTGTCGGAGGGGCAGTACTGAGGGAGTGCCGCACTGTCGGAGGGGTAATACTGAGGGAGTGACGTACTGTCGGAGGGACAGTACTGAGGGAGTGACGTACTGTCGGAGGGACAGTACTGAGGGAGACGTACTGTCGGAGGGACAGTACTGAGGGAGTGCCGTACTGTCGGAGGGACCGTACTGAGGGAGACATATTGTCGGAGGGGCAGTACTGAGGGAGACGTACTGTCGGAGGGGCAGTACTGAGGGAGACATATTGTCGGAGGGGCAGTACTGAGGGAGAGACGTACTGTCGGAGGGACAATTACTGAGGGAGACGTACTGTCGGAGGGACAGTACTGAGGGAGAGACGTACTGTCGGAGGGACAGTACTGAGGGAGACGTACTGTCGGAGGGACAATTACTGAGGGAGACATATTGTCGGAGGGGCAGTACTGAGGGAGAGACGTACTGTCGGAGGGGCAGTACTGAGGGAGTCGTACTGTCGGAGGGGCAGTACTGAGGGAGACGTACTGTCGGAGGGACAGTACTGAGGGAGTGCCGTACTGTCGGAGGGACAGTACTGAGGGAGACGTACTGTCGGAGGGACAGTACTGAGGGAGACGTACTGTCGGAGGGGCAGTACTGAGGGAGACGTACTGTCGGAGGGACAGTACTGAGGCATATGTACTGTCGGAGGGGCAGTACTGTGTGAGACGTACTGTCGGAGGTGCAGTACTGAGGGAGACGTACTGTCGGAGGGACAGTACTGAGGGAGTGCCGCACTGTCGGAGGGACAGTACTGAGGGAGACGTACTGTCGGAGGGGCAGTACTGAGGGAGACGTACTGTCGGAGGGACAGTACTGAGGGAGACGTACTGTTGGAGGGGCAGTACTGAGGGAGTGCCGCACTGTCGGAGGGACAGTACTGAGGGAGACGTACTGTCGGAGGGACAGTACTGAGGGAGACGTACTGTTGGAGGGGCAGTACTGAGGGAGTGCCGCACTGTCGGAGGGACAGTACTGAGGGAGACGTACTGTCGGAGGGACAGTACTGAGGGAGACGTACTGTTGGAGGGGCAGTACTGAGGGAGTGCCGCACTGTCGGAGGGACAGTACTGAGGGAGACGTACTGTCGGAGGGACAGTACTGAGGGAGACGTACTGTCGGAGGGACAGTACTGAGGGAGTCGTACTGTCGGAGGGGCAGTACTGAGGGAGACGTACTGTCGGAGGGACAGTACTGAGGGAGACGTACTGTTGGAGGGGCAGTACTGAGGGAGTGCCGCACTGTCGGAGGGACAGTACTGAGGGAGACGTACTGTCGGAGGGACAGTACTGAGGGAGACGTACTGTTGGAGGGGCAGTACTGAGGGAGACGTACTGTCGGAGGGACAGTACTGAGGGAGTGCCGCACTGTCGGAGGGACAGTACTGAGGGAGACGTACTGTCGGAGGGACAGTACTGAGGGAGACGTACTGTCGGAGGGACAGTACTGAGGGAGCCGTACTGTCGGAGGGACAGTACTGAGGGAGTGACGTACTGTCGGAGGGACAGTACTGAGGGAGACGTATTGTCGGAGGGGCAATACTGAGGGAGAGACGTACTGTCGGAGGGGCAGTACTGAGGGAGACGTACTGTCGGAGGGACAGTACTGAGGGAGTGACGTACTGTCGGAGGGACAGTACTGAGGGAGACGTACTGTCGGAGGGACAGTACTGAGGGAGACGTACTGTCGGAGGGACAGTACTGAGGGAGCCGTACTGTCGGAGGGACAGTACTGAGGGAGACGTACTGTCGGAGGGACAGTACTGAGGGAGACGTACTGTCGGAGGGACAGTACTGAGGGAGACGTACTGTCGGAGGGACAGTACTGAGGGAGACGTACTGTCGGAGGGACAGTACTGAGGGAGACATACTGTCGGAGGGACAGTACTGAGGGAGACGTACTGTCGGAGGGACAGTACTGAGGGAGACATACTGTCGGAGGGACAGTACTGAGGGAGACGTAATGTCGGAGGGACAGTACTGAGGGAGACGTACTGTCGGAGGGGCAGTACTGAGGGAGACGTAATGTCGGAGGGACAGTACTGAGGGAGACGTACTGTCGGAGGGATAGTACTGAGGGAGACGTACTGTCGGAGGGGCAGTACTGAGGGAGACGTACTGTCGGAGGGGAAGTACTGAGGGAGACGTACTGTCGGAGGGACAGTACTGAGGGAGACGCACTGTCGGAGGGACAGTACTGAGGGAGACGTACTGTCGGAGGGACAGTACTGAGGGAGTGCCGCACTGTCGGAGGGGTAATACTGAGGGAGTGACGTACTGTCGGAGGGACAGTACTGAGGGAGTGACGTACTGTCGGAGGGACAGTACTGAGGGAGACGTACTGTCGGAGGGACAGTACTGAGGGAGTGCCGTACTGTCGGAGGGGCAGTACTGAGGGAGACATATTGTCGGAGGGGCAGTACTGAGGGAGAGACGTACTGTCGGAGGGGCAGTACTGAGGGAGACGTACTGTCGGAGGGACAATTACTGAGGGAGACATACTGTCGGAGGGACAGTACTGAGGGAGACGTACTGTCGGAGGGACAGTACTGAGGGAGTGCCGTACTGTCGGAGGGACAGTACTGAGGGAGACGTACTGTCGGAGGGACAGTACTGAGGGAGACGTACTGTCGGAGGGGCAGTACTGAGGGAGACGTACTGTCGGAGGGGCAGTACTGAGGGAGACGTACTGTCGGAGGGACAGTACTGAGGGAGACGTACTGTCGGAGGGGCAGTACTGAGGGAGACGTACTGTCGGAGGGACAGTACTGAGGGAGACGTACTGTCGGAGGGACAGTACTGAGGGAGACGTACTGTCGGAGGGGCAGTACTGAGGGAGACGTACTGTCGGAGGGACAGTACTGAGGGAGACGTACTGTAGGAGGGACAGTACTGAGGGAGACGTACTGTCGGAGGGACAGTACTGAGGGAGACGTACTGTCGGAGGGACAGTACTGAGGGAGTGACGTACTGTCGGAGGGACAGTACTGAGGGAGTGCCGTACTGTCGGAGGGACAGTACTGAGGGAGACGTACTGTCGGAGGGACAGTACTGAGGGAGACGTACTGTCGGAGGGGCAGTACTGACGGAGACGTACTTTCGGAGGGACAGTACTGAGGGAGACGTACTGTAGGAGGGACAGTACTGAGGGAGACGTACTGTAGGAGGGACAGTACTGAGGGAGACGTACTGTCGGAGGGGCAGTACTGAGGGAGACGTACTGTCGGAGGGACAGTACTGAGGGAGACGTACTGTCGGAGGGGCAGTACTGAGGGAGACGTACTGTCGGAGGGACAGTACTGAGGGAGTGCCGTACTGTCGGAGGGGCAGTACTGAGGGAGACGTACTGTCGGAGGGGCAGTACTGAGGGAGACGTACTGTCGGAGGGGCAGTACTGAGGGAGACGTATTGTCGGAGGGGCAGTACTGAGGGAGACGTATTGTCGGAGGGGCAGTACTGAGCGAGTGACGGACTGTCGGAGGGGCAGTACTGAGGGAGACGTATTGACGGAGGGGCAATACTGAGGGAGTGACGGACTGTCGGAGGGGCAGTACTGAGGGAGACGTACTGTCGGAGGGACAGTACTGAGGGAGATGTACTGTCGGAGGGGCAGTACTGAGTGAGTGCCGTACTGTCGGAGGGGCAGTACTGAGGGAGACGTACTGTCGGAGGGACAGTACTGAGGGAGAAGTACTGTCGGAGGGACAGTACTGAGGGAGACGTACTGTCGGAGGGACAGTACTGAGGGAGACGTACTGTCGGAGGGACAGTATTGAGGGAAACGTACTGTCGGAGGGACAGTACTGAGGGAGACGTACTGTCGGAGGGGCAGTACTGAGGGAGTACCGCACTGTCGGAGGGGCAATACTGAGGGAGACGTACTGTCGGAGGGGCAGTACTGAGGGAGACGTACTGTCGGAGGGGCAGTACTGAGGGAGTGCCGTACTGTCGGAGGGACAGTACTGAGGGAGTGCCGTACTGTCGGAGGGACAGTACTGAGGGAGTGCCGCACTGTCGGAGGGGTAGTACTGAGGGAGTGACGTAATGTCGGAGGGGCAGTACTGAGGGAGTGCCGTACTGTCGGAGGGGCAGTAGTGAGGGAGACGTACTGTCGGAGTGACAGTACTGAGGGAGACGTACTGTCGGAGGGGCAGTACTGAGGGAGTGCCGTACTGTCGGAGGGACAGTACTGAGGGAGTGCCGTAGTGTCGGAGGGGCAGTACTGAGGGAGTGCCGTACTGTCGGAGGGACAGTACTGAGGGAGACGTACTGTCGGAGGGACAGTACTGAGGGAGACGTACTGTCGGAGGGACAGTACTGAGGGAGACGTACTGTCGGAGGGACAGTACTGAGGGAGTGCCGTACTGTCGGAGGGGCAGTACTGAGGGAAACGTACTGTCGGAGGGGCAGTACTGAGGAGTGCCGCACTGTCGGAGGGGCAGTACTGAGGGAGTGACGTACTGTCGGAGGGGCAGTACTGAGGGAGACGTACTGTCGGAGGGGCAGTACTGAGGGAGACGTACTGTCGGAGGGGCAGTACTGAGGCAGACGTACTGTCGGAGGGGCAGTACTGAGGGAGTGCCGTACTGTCGGAGGGGCAGTACTGAGGGAGACGTACTGTCGGAGGGACAGTACTGAGGGAGACGTACTGTCGGAGGGACAGTACTGAGGGAGACGTACTGTCGGAGGGGCAGTACTGAGGCAGACGTACTGTCGGAGGGGCAGTACTGAGGGAGTGCCGTACTGTCGGAGGGGCAGTACTGAGGGAGACGTACTGTCGGAGGGACAGTACTGAGGGAGACGTACTGTCGGAGGGGCAGTACTGAGGGAGACGTACTGTCGGAGGGGCAGTACTGAGGGAGACGTACTGTCGGAGGGGCAGTACTGAGGGAGACGTACTGTCGGAGGGGCAGTACTGAGGGAGACGTACTGTCGGAGGGACAGTACTGAGGGAGACGTACTGTCGGAGGGGCAGTACTGAGGGAGTGCCGTACTGTCGGAGGGGCAGTACTGAGGGAGACGTACTGTCGGAGGGACAGTACTGAGGGAGACGTACTGTCGGAGGGACAGTACTGAGGGAGACGTACTGTCGGAGGTGCAGTAGTGAGGGAGACGTACTGTCGGAGGGTCAGTACTGAGGGAGACGTACTGTCGGAGGGACAGTAGTGAGGGAGACGTACTGTCGGAGGGACAGTATTGAGGGAGTGCCGTACCGTCGGAGGGACAGTACTGAGGGAGACGTACTGTCGGAGGGACAGTACTGAGGGAGACGTACTGTCGGAGGGACAGTACTGAGGGAGACGTACTGTCGGAGGGACAGTACTGAGGGAGACGTACTGTCGGAGGGACAGTACTGAGGGAGACGTACTGTCGGAGGGACAGTACTGAGGGAGACGTACTGTCGGAGGGACAGTACTGAGGGAAACGTACTGTCGGAGGGACAGTACTGAGGGAGACGTACTGTCGGAGGGACAGTACTGAGGGAGACGTACTGTCGGAGGGACAGTACTGAGGGAGACGTACTGTCGGAGGGACAGTACTGAGGGAGACGTACTGTCGGAGGGACAGTACTGAGGGAGACGTACTGTCGGAGGGACAGTACTGAGGGAGACGTACTGTCGGAGGGACAGTACTGAGGGAGACGTACTGTCGGAGGGGAAGTACTGAGGGAGTGCCGTACTGTCGGAGGGACAGTACTGAGGGAGTGCCGCACTGTCGGAGGGACAGTACTGAGGGAGACGTACTGTCGGAGGGACAGTACTGAGGGAGACATACTGTCGGAGGGACAGTACTGAGGGAGACGTACTGTCGGAGGGACAGTACTGAGGGAGACATACTGTCGGAGGGACAGTACTGAGGGAGACGTACTGTCGGAGGGGCAGTACTGAGGGAGACGTAATGTCGGAGGGACAGTACTGAGGGAGACGTACTGTCGGAGGGGAAGTACTGAGGGAGACGTACTGTCGGAGGGACAGTACTGAGGGAGACGCACTGTCGGAGGGACAGTACTGAGGGAGACGTACTGTCGGAGGGGCAGTACTGAGGGAGACGTACTGTCGGAGGGGCAGTACTGAGGGAGTGCCGCACTGTCGGAGGGGTAATACTGAGGGAGTGACGTACTGTCGGAGGGACAGTACTGAGGGAGTGACGTACTGTCGGAGGGACAGTACTGAGGGAGACGTACTGTCGGAGGGACAGTACTGAGGGAGTGCCGTACTGTCGGAGGGACAGTACTGAGGGAGACGTACTGTCGGAGGGACAGTACTGAGGGAGACGTACTGTCGGAGGGACAGTACTGAGGGAGACGTACTGTCGGAGGGACAGTACTGAGGGAGTGCCGTACTGTCGGAGGGACAGTACTGAGGGAGACGTACTGTCGGAGGGACAGTACTGAGGGAGACGTACTGTCGGAGGGGCAGTACTGAGGGAGTGCAGTACTGTCGGAGGGACAGTACTGAGGGAGTGCCGTACTGTCGGAGGGACAGTACTGAGGGAAACGTACTGTCGGAGGGACAGTACTGAGGGAGACGTACTGTCGGAGGGGCAGTACTGAGGGAGACGTACTGTCGGAGGGACAGTACTGAGGGAGAGACGTTCTGTCGGAGGGACAGTACTGAGGGAGACGTACTGTCTGAGGGACAGTACTGAGGGAGACGTACTGTCGGAGGGGCAGTACTGAGGGAGACGTACTGTCGGAGGGGCAGTACTGAGGGAGACGTACTGTCGGAGGGACAGTACTGAGGGAGTGCCGTACTGTCGGAGTGGCAGTACTGAGGGAGACGTACTGTCGGAGGGACAGTACTGAGGGAGACGTACTGTCGGAGGGACAGTATTGAGGGAGATGTACTGTCGGAGGGACAGTACTGAGGGAGACGTACTGTCGGAGGGACAGTACTGAGGGAGAGACGTACTGTCGGAGGGACAGTACTGAGGGAGACGTACTGTCGGAGGGACAGTACTGAGGGAGTGCCGTACTGTCGGAGTGGCAGTACTGAGGGAGACGTACTGTCGGAGGGACAGTACTGAGGGAGACGTACTGTCGGAGGGACAGTATTGAGGGAGATGTACTGTCGGAGGGACAGTACTGAGGGAGACGTACTGTCGGAGGGACAGTACTGAGGGAGACGTACTGTCGGAGGGACAGTATTGAGGGAGATGTACTGTCGGAGGGACAGTACTGAGGGAGACGTACTGTCGGAGGGACAGTACTGAGGGAGTGCCGCACTGTCGGAGGGGCAGTACTGACGGAGACGTACTTTCGGAGGGACAGTACTGAGGGAGACGTACTGTCGGAGGGGCAGTACTGAGGGAGACGTACTGTCGGAGGGACAGTACTGACGGAGACGTACTTTCGGAGGGACAGTACTGAGGGAGACGTACTGTCGGAGGGACAGTACTGAGGGAGACGTACTATCGCAGGGGCAGTACTGAGGGAGACGTACTATCGGAGGGGCAGTACTGAGGGAGACGTACTGTCGGAGGGACAGTACTGAGGGAGACGTACTGTCGGAGGGACAGTACTGAGGGAGAGGTACTGTCGGAGGGGCAGTACTGAGGGAGACGTACTGTCGGAGGGGCAGTACTGAGGGAGACGTACTGTCGGAGGGACAGTACTGAGGGAGACGTACTGTCGGAGGGGCAGTACTGAAGGAGACGTACTGTCGGAGGGGCAGTACTGAGGGAGACGTACTGTCGGAGGGACAGTACTGAGGGAGACGTACTGTCGGAGGGACAGTACTGAGGGAGTGCCGTACAGTCGGAGGGGCAGTACTGAGGGAGACGTACTGTCGGAGGGGCACTACTGAGGGAGACGTATTGTCGGAGGGGCAGTACTGAGGGAGACGTATTGTCGGAGGGGCAGTACTGAGGGAGACGTATTGTCGGAGGGGCAATACTGAGCGAGTGACGGACTGTCGGAGGGGCAGTACTGAGGGAGACGTATTGTCGGAGGGGCAATACTGAGGGAGTGACGGACTGTCGGAGGGGCAGTACTGAGGGAGACGTACTGTCGGAGGGGCAGTACTGAGGGAGACGTACTGTCGGAGGGGCAGTACTGAGGGAGTGCCGCACTGTCGGAGAGGCAGTATTGAGGGAGTGACGTAATGTCGGAGGGGCAGTACTGAGGGAGTGCCGTACTGTCGGAGGGACAGTACTGAGGGAGACGTACTGTCGGAGGGACAGTACTGAGGGAGACGTACTGTTGGAGTGGCAGTACTGAGGGAGACGTACTGTCGGAGGGACAGTACTGAGGGAGACGTACTGTCGGAGGGGCAGTACTGAGGGAGACGTACTGTCGGAGGGACAGTACTGAGGGAGAGACGTACTGTCGGAGGGGCAGTACTGAGGGAGACGTACTGTCGGAGGGGCAGTACTGAGGGAGACGTACTGTCGGAGGGGCAGTACTGAGGGAGACGTACTGTCGGAGGGACAGTACTGAGGGAGATGTACTGTCGGAGGGGCAGTACTGAGGGAGTGCCGTACTGTCGGAGGGGCAGTACTGAGGGAGACGTACTGTCGGAGGGACAGTACTGAGGGAGAAGTACTGTCGGAGGGACAGTACTGAGGGAGACGTACTGTCGGAGGGACAGTACTGAGGGAGACGTACTGTCGGAGGGACAGTATTGAGGGAAACGTACTGTCGGAGGGACAGTACTGAGGGAGTGCCGTACTGTCGGAGGGACAGTACTGAGGGAGTGCCGTACTGTCGGAGGGACAGTACTGAGGGAGTGCCGCACTGTCGGAGGGGTAGTACTGAGGGAGTGACGTAATGTCGGAGGGGCAGTACTGAGGGAGACGTACTGTCGGAGGGACAGTACTGAGGGAGTGCCGTACTGTCGGAGGGACAGTACTGAGGGAGTGCCGTAGTGTCGGAGGGGCAGTACTGAGGGAGACGTACTGTCGGAGGGACAGTACTGAGGGAGACGTACTGTCGGAGGGGCAGTACTGAGGGAGTGCCGTACTGTCGGAGGGGCAGTACTGAGGGAGTGCCGTACTGTCGGAGGGACAGTACTGAGGGAGACGTTCTGTCTGAGGGACAGTACTGAGGGAGACGTACGGTCGGAGGGGCAGTACTGAGGGAGACGTACTGTCGGAGGGACAGTACTGAGGGAGACGTACTGTCGGAGGGACAGTACTGAGGGAGACGTACTGTCGGAGGGGCAGTACTGAGGGAGACGTACTGTCGGAGGGGCAGTACTGAGGGAGACGTACTGTCGGAGGGGCAGTACTGAGGGAGACGTACTGTCGGAGGGGCAGTACTGAGGGAGTGCCGTACTGTCAGAGGGGCAGTACTGAGGGAGACGTACTGTCGGAGGGGCAGTACTGAGGGAGACGTACTGTCGGAGGGGCAGTACTGAGGGAGACGTACTGTCGGAGGGGCAGTACTGAGGGAGACGTACTGTCGGAGGGGCAGTACTGAGGGAGACGTACTGTCGGAGGTGCAGTAGTGAGGGAGACGTACTGTCGGAGGGTCAGTACTGAGGGAGACGTACTGTCGGAGGGACAGTAGTGAGGGAGACGTAGTGTCGGAGGGACAGTATTGAGGGAGTGCCGTACCGTCGGAGGGACAGTACTGAGGGAGACGTACTGTCGGAGGGACAGTACTGAGGGAGACGTACTGTCGGAGGGACAGTACTGAGGGAGACGTACTGTCGGAGGGACAGTACTGAGGGAGACGTACTGTCGGAGGGGCAGTACTGAGAGAGATGTACTGTCGGAGGGACAATACTGAGGGAGTGACGTACTGTCGGAGGGACAGTACTGAGGGAGTGCCGCACTGTCGGAGGGACAGTACTGAGGGAGACGTACTGTCGGAGGGGCAGTACTGAGGGAGACGTACTGTGGGAGGGACAGTACTGAGGGAGACGTACTGTCGGAGGGACAGTACTGAGGGAGACGTACTGTCGGAGGGACAGTACTGAGGGAGACGTACTGTCGGAGGGACAGTACTGAGGGAGACGTACTGTCGGAGGGACAGTACTGAGGGAGACGTACTGTCGGAGGGGCAGTACTGAGGGAGACGTACTGTCGGAGGGGCAGTACTGAGGGAGACGTACTGTCGGAGGGACAGTACTGAGGGAGACGTACTGTCGGAGGGACAGTACTGAGGGAGACGTACTGTCGGAGGGACAGTACTGAGGGAGACGTACTGTCGGAGGGGCAGTACTGAGGGAGACGTACTGTCGGAGGGACAGTACTGAGGGAGTGACGTACTGTCGGAGGGGCAGTACTGAGGGAGACGTACTGTCGGAGGGTCAGTACTGAGGAGTGCCGCACTGTCGGAGGGGCAGTACTGAGGGAGACGTACTGTCGGAGGGGCAGTACTGAGGGAGACGTACTGTCGGAGGGGCAGTACTGAGGGAGACGTACTGTCGGAGGGACAGTACTGAGGGAGACGTACTGTCGGAGGGGCAGTACTGAGGGAGTGCAGTACTGTCGGAGGGACAGTACTGAGGAGTGCCGTACTGTCGGAGGGACAGTACTGAGGGAGACGTACTGTCGGAGGGGCAGTACTGAGGGAGACGTACTGTCGGAGGGGCAGTACTGAGGGAGACGTACTGTCGGAGGGACAGTACTGAGGGAGACGTACTGTCGGAGGGGCAGTACTGAGGGAGACGTACTGTCGGAGGGGCAGTACTGAGGGAGACGTACTGTCGGAGGGACAGTACTGAGGGAGACGTACTGTCGGAGGGACAGTACTGAGGGAGACGTACTGTCGGAGGGGCAGTACTGAGGGAGACGTACTGTCGGAGGGGCAGTACTGAGGGAGACGTACTGTCGGAGGGGCAGTACTGAGGGAGACGTACTGTCGGAGGGACAGTACTGAGGGAGTGCCGCACTGTCGGAGGGGCAGTACTGACGGAGACGTACTTTCGGAGGGACAGTACTGAGGGAGACGTACTGTCGGAGGGGCAGTACTGAGGGAGACGTACTGTCGGAGGGACAGTACTGACGGAGACGTACTTTCGGAGGGACAGTACTGAGGGAGACGTACTGTCGGAGGGACAGTACTGAGGGAGACGTACTGTCGCAGGGGCAGTACTGAGGGAGACGTACTATCGGAGGGGCAGTACTGAGGGAGACGTACTGTCGGAGGGACAGTACTGAGGGAGACGTACTGTCGGAGGGACAGTACTGAGGGAGAGGTACTGTCGGAGGGGCAGTACTGAGGGAGACGTACTGTCGGAGGGGCAGTACTGAGGGAGACGTACTGTCGGAGGGACAGTACTGAGGGAGACGTACTGTCGGAGGGGCAGTACTGAAGGAGACGTACTGTCGGAGGGGCAGTACTGAGGGAGACGTACTGTCGGAGGGACAGTACTGAGGGAGACGTACTGTCGGAGGGACAGTACTGAGGGAGTGCCGTACAGTCGGAGGGGCAGTACTGAGGGAGACGTACTGTCGGAGGGGCACTACTGAGGGAGACGTATTGTCGGAGGGGCAGTACTGAGGGAGACGTATTGTCGGAGGGGCAGTACTGAGGGAGACGTATTGTCGGAGGGGCAATACTGAGCGAGTGACGGACTGTCGGAGGGGCAGTACTGAGGGAGACGTATTGTCGGAGGGGCAATACTGAGGGAGTGACGGACTGTCGGAGGGGCAGTACTGAGGGAGACGTACTGTCGGAGGGGCAGTACTGAGGGAGACGTACTGTCGGAGGGGCAGTACAGAGGGAGACGTACTGTCGGAGGGGCAGTACTGAGGGAGTGCCGCACTGTCGGAGGGGCAGTACTGAGGGAGTGCCGCACTGTCGGAGAGGCAGTATTGAGGGAGTGACGTAATGTCGGAGGGGCAGTACTGAGGGAGTGCCGTACTGTCGGAGGGACAGTACTGAGGGAGACGTACTGTCGGAGGGACAGTACTGAGGGAGACGTACTGTTGGAGTGGCAGTACTGAGGGAGACGTACTGTCGGAGGGACAGTACTGAGGGAGACGTACTGTCGGAGGGGCAGTACTGAGGGAGACGTACTGTCGGAGGGACAGTACTGAGGGAGAGACGTACTGTCGGAGGGGCAGTACTGAGGGAGACGTACTGTCGGAGGGGCAGTACTGAGGGAGACGTACTGTCGGAGGGGCAGTACTGAGGGAGACGTACTGTCGGAGGGACAGTACTGAGGGAGATGTACTGTCGGAGGGGCAGTACTGAGGGAGTGCCGTACTGTCGGAGGGGCAGTACTGAGGGAGACGTACTGTCGGAGGGACAGTACTGAGGGAGAAGTACTGTCGGAGGGACAGTACTGAGGGAGACGTACTGTCGGAGGGACAGTACTGAGGGAGACGTACTGTCGGAGGGACAGTATTGAGGGAAACGTACTGTCGGAGGGACAGTACTGAGGGAGTGCCGCACTGTCGGAGGGGTAGTACTGAGGGAGTGACGTAATGTCGGAGGGACAGTACTGAGGGAGTGCCGTACTGTCGGAGGGACAGTACTGAGGGAGTGCCGTAGTGTCGGAGGGGCAGTACTGAGGGAGACGTACTGTCGGAGGGACAGTACTGAGGGAGACGTACTGTCGGAGGGACAGTACTGAGGGAGTGCCGTACTGTCGGAGGGGCAGTACTGAGGGAAACGTACTGTCGGAGGGACAGTACTGAGGGAGACGTACTGTCGGAGGGGCAGTACTGAGGGAGTGCCGTACTGTCGGAGGGGCAGTACTGAGGGAGTGCCGTACTGTCGGAGGGACAGTACTGAGGGAGACGTACTGTCGGAGGGGCAGTACTGAGGGAGTGCCGTACTGTCGGAGGGACAGTACTGAGGGAGACATTCTGTCGGAGGGACAGTACTGAGGGAGACGTACTGTCGGAGGGACAGTACTGAGGGAGACGTACTGTCGGAGGGGCAGTACTGAGGGAGACGTACTGTCGGAGGGGCAGTACTGAGGGAGACGTACTGTCGGAGGGACAGTACTGAGGGAGACGTACTGTCGGAGGGGCAGTACTGAGGGAGACGTACTGTCGGAGGGGCAGTACTGAGGGAGTGCCGTACTGTCAGAGGGGCAGTACTGAGGGAGACGTACTGTCGGAGGGGCAGTACTGAGGGAGACGTACTGTCGGAGGGGCAGTACTGAGGGAGACGTACTGTCGGAGGGACAGTACTGAGGGAGTGCCGTACTGTCGGAGGGGCAGTACTGAGGGAGACGTACTGTCGGAGGGACAGTACTGAGGGAGTGCCGTACTGTCGGAGGGGCAGTACTGAGGGAGACGTACTGTCAGAGGGGCAGTACTGAGGGAGACGTACTGTCGGAGGGGCAGTACTGAGGGAGACGTACTGTCGGAGGGGCAGTAGTGAGGGAGACGTACTGTCGGAGGGTCAGTACTGAGGGAGACGTACTGTCGGAGGGACAGTAGTGAGGGAGACGTAGTGTCGGAGGGACAGTATTGAGGGAGTGCCGTACCGTCGGAGGGACAGTACTGAGGGAGACGTACTGTCGGAGGGACAGTACTGAGGGAGACGTACTGTCGGAGGGACAGTACTGAGGGAGACGTACTGTCGGTGGGACAGTACTGAGGGAGACTTACTGTCGGAGGGACAGTACTGAGGGAGACGTACTGTCGGAGGGACAGTACTGAGGGAGACGTACTGTCGGAGGGACAGTACTGAGGGAAACGTACTGTCGGAGGGACAGTACTGAGGGAGACGTACTGTCGGAGGGGCAGTACTGAGGGAGACGTACTGTCGGAGGGACAGTACTGAGGGAGACGTACTGTCGGAGGGACAGTACTGAGGGAGACGTACTGTCGGAGGGGCAGTACTGAGGGAGACGTACTGTCGGAGGGACAGTACTGAGGGAGACGTACTGTCGGAGGGACAGTACTGAGGGAGACGTACTGTCGGAGGGACAGTACTGAGGGAGACGTACTGTCGGAGGGACAGTACTGAGGGAGACGTACTGTCGGAGGGACAGTACTGAGGGAGACGTACTGTCGGAGGGACAGTACTGAGGGAGACGTACTGTCGGAGGGACAGTACTGAGGGAGACGTACTGTCGGAGGGGCAGTACTGAGGGAGACGTACTGTCGGAGGGGCAGTACTGAGCGAGTGCCGTACTGTCGGAGGGGCAGTACTGAGGGAGACGTACTGTCGGAGGGACAGTACTGAGGGAGACGTACTGTCGGAGGGGCAGTACTGAGAGAGATGTACTGTCGGAGGGACAATACTGAGGGAGTGACGTACTGTCGGAGGGACAGTACTGAGGGAGACGTACTGTCGGAGGGACAGTACTGAGGGAGACGTACTGTCGGAGGGGCAGTACTGAGGGAGACGTACTGTCGGAGGGCAGTACTGAGGGAGACGTACTGTCGGAGGGACAGTACTGAGGGAGACGTACTGTCGGAGGGGCAGTACTGAGGGAGACGTACTGTCGGAGGGGCAGTACTGAGGGAGACGTACTGTCGGAGGGACAGTACTGAGGGAGACGTACTGTCGGAGGGACAGTACTGAGGGAGACGTACTGTCGGAGGGACAGTACTGAGGGAGACGTACTGTGGGAGGGACAGTACTGAGGGAGACGTACTGTCGGAGGGACAGTACTGAGGGAGACGTACTGTCGGAGGGACAGTACTGAGGGAGACGTACTGTCGGAGGGACAGTACTGAGGGAGACGTACTGTCGGAGGGACAGTACTGAGGGAGACGTACTGTCGGAGGGGCAGTACTGAGGGAGACGTACTGTCGGAGGGGCAGTACTGAGGGAGACGTACTGTCGGAGGGACAGTACTGAGGGAGACGTACTGTCGGAGGGACAGTACTGAGGGAGACGTACTGTCGGAGGGACAGTACTGAGGGAGACGTACTGTCGGAGGGGCAGTACTGAGGGAGACGTACTGTCGGAGGGACAGTACTGAGGGAGTGACGTACTGTCGGAGGGGCAGTACTGAGGGAGACGTACTGTCGGAGGGTCAGTACTGAGGAGTGCCGCACTGTCGGAGGGGCAGTACTGAGGGAGACGTACTGTCGGAGGGGCAGTACTGAGGGAGACGTACTGTCGGAGGGGCAGTACTGAGGGAGACGTACTGTCGGAGGGACAGTACTGAGGGAGACGTACTGTCGGAGGGGCAGTACTGAGGGAGTGCAGTACTGTCGGAGGGACAGTACTGAGGAGTGCCGTACTGTCGGAGGGACAGTACTGAGGGAGACGTACTGTCGGAGGGGCAGTACTGAGGGAGACGTACTGTCGGAGGGGCAGTACTGAGGGAGACGTACTGTCGGAGGGACAGTACTGAGGGAGACGTACTGTCGGAGGGGCAGTACTGAGGGAGACGTACTGTCGGAGGGGCAGTACTGAGGGAGACGTACTGTCGGAGGGACAGTACTGAGGGAGACGTACTGTCGGAGGGACAGTACTGAGGGAGACGTACTGTCGGAGGGGCAGTACTGAGGGAGACGTACTGTCGGAGGGGCAGTACTGAGGGAGACGTACTGTCGGAGGGGCAGTACTGAGGGAGACGTACTGTCGGAGGGACAGTACTGAGGGAGTGCCGTACTGTCGGAGGGGCAGTACTGAGGGAGACGTTCTGTCGGAGGGAGAGTATTGAGGGAGACGTACTGTCGGAGGGGCAGTACTGAGGGAGTGCCGTACTGTCGGAGGGGCAGTACTGAGGGAGACGTTCTGTCGGAGGGGCAGTACTGAGGGAGTGCCGTACTGTCGGAGGGGCAGTACTGAGGGAGACGTACTGTCGGAGGGGCAGTACTGAGGGAGACGTACTGTCGGAGGGACAGTACTGAGGGAGACGTACTGTCGGAGGGACAGTACTGAGGGAGACGTACTGTCGGAGGGACAGTACTGAGGGAGACGTACTGTTGGAGGGACAGTACTGAGGGAGACGTACTGTCGGAGGGACAGTACTGAGGGAGACGTACTGTCGGAGGGGCAGTACTGAGGGAGACGTACTGTCGGAGGGGCAGTACTGAGCGAGTGCCGTACTGTCGGAGGGGCAGTACTGAGGGAGACGTACTGTCGGAGGGACAGTACTGAGGGAGACGTACTGTCGGAGGGGCAGTACTGAGGGAGACGTACTGTCGGAGGGACAGTACTGAGGGAGACTTACTGTCGGAGGGACAGTACTGAGGGAGACGTACTGTCGGAGGGGCAGTACTGAGGGAGACGTACTGTCGGAGGGGCAGTACTGAGGGAGACGTTCTGTCGGAGGGGCAGTACTGAGGGAGACGTACTATCGGAGGGGCAGTACTGAGAGAGATGTACTGTCGGAGGGACAGTACTGAGGGAGTGCCGCACTGTCGGAGGGACAGTACTGAGGGAGACGTACTGTGGGAGGGACAGTACTGAGGGAGACGTACTGTCGGAGGGACAGTACTGAGGGAGACGTACTGTCGGAGGGACAGTACTGAGGGAGACGTACTGTCGGAGGGGCAGTACTGAGGGAGACGTACTTTGGGAGGGACAGTACTGAGGGAGACGTACTGTCGGAGGGACAGTACTGAGGGAGACGTACTGTCGGAGGGGCAGTACTGAGGGAGACGTACTGTGGGAGGGACAGTACTGAGGGAGACGTACTGTCGGAGGGACAGTACTGAGGGAGACGTACTGTCGGAGGGACAGTACTGAGGGAGACGTACTGTCGGAGGGACAGTACTGAGGGAGACGTACTGTCGGAGGGACAGTACTGAGGGAGTGACGTACTGTCGGAGGGACAGTACTGAGGGAGACGTACTGTCGGAGGGTCAGTACTGAGGGAGACGTACTGTCCGAGGGGCAGTACTGAGGGAGACGTACTGTCGGAGGGGCAGTACTGAGGGAGACGTACTGTCGGAGGGACAGTACTGAGGGAGACGTACTGTCGGAGGGACAGTACTGAGGGAGTGCCGCACTGTCGGAGGGGCAGTACTGAGGGAGACGTACTGTCGGAGGGGCAGTACTGAGGGAGACGTACTGTCGGAGGGACAGTACTGAGGGAGACGTACTGTCGGAGGGACAGTACTGAGGGAGACGTACTGTCGGAGGGGCAGTACTGAGGGAGACGTACTGTCGGAGGGACAGTACTGAGGGAGACGTACTGTCGGAGGGACAGTACTGAGGGAGACGTACTGTCGGAGGGGCAGTACTGAGGGAGACGTACTGTCGGAGGGGCAGTACTGAGGGAGACGTACTGTCGGAGGGGCAGTACTGAGGGAGACGTACTGTCGGAGGGACAGTACTGAGGGAGACGTACTGTCGGAGGGGCAGTACTGAGGGAGACGTACTGTCGGAGGGACAGTACTGAGGGAGACGTACTGTCGGAGGGGCAGTACTGAGGGAGACGTACTGTCGGAGGGGCAGTACTGAGGGAGACGTACTGTCGGAGGGACAGTACTGAGGGAGACGTACTGTCGGAGGGGCAGTACTGAGGGAGACGTACTGTCGGAGGGACAGTACTGAGGGAGTGCCGTACTGTCGGAGGGGCAGTACTGAGGGAGACGTTCTGTCGGAGGGAGAGTATTGAGGGAGACGTACTGTCGGAGGGGCAGTACTGAGGGAGTGCCGTACTGTCGGAGGGGCAGTACTGAGGGAGACGTTCTGTCGGAGGGGCAGTACTGAGGGAGTGCCGTACTGTCGGAGGGGCAGTACTGAGGGAGACGTACTGTCGGAGGGGCAGTACTGAGGGAGACGTACTGTCGGAGGGGCAATACTGAGGGAGTGACGGACTGTCGGAGGGACAGTACTGAGGGAGACGTATTGTCGGAGGGGCAATACTGAGGGAGTGACGGACTGTCGGAGGGGCAGTACTGAGGGAGACGTATTGTCGGAGGGGCAGTACTGAGGGAGACGTACTGTCGGAGGGGCAATACTGAGGGAGTGACGGACTGTCGGAGGGGCAGTACTGAGGGAGACGTATTGTCGGAGGGGCAATACTGAGGGAGTGACGGACTGTCGGAGGGGCAGTACTGAGGGAGACGTATTGTCGGAGGGGCAGTACTGAGGGAGACGTACTGTCGGAGGGACAGTACTGAGGGAGTGCCGTACTGTCGGAGGGATAGTACTGAGGGAGTGCCGCACTGTCGGAGGGGCAGTACTGAGGGAGTGCCGTACTGTCGGAGGGATAGTACTGAGGGAGACGTACTGTCGGAGGGACATTACTGAGGGAGACGTACTGTCGGAGGGGCAGTACTGAGGGAGACGTACTGTCGGAGGGACAGTACTGAGGGAGACGTACTGTCGGAGGGGCAGTACTGAGGGAGACGTATTGTCGGAGGGGCAGTACTGAGGGAGACGTACTGTCGGAGGGACAGTACTGAGGGAGTGCCGTACTGTCGGAGGGATAGTACTGAGGGAGTGCCGCACTGTCGGAGGGGCAGTACTGAGGGAGTGCCGCACTGTCGGAGGGGCAGTACTGAGGGAGACGTACTGTCGGAGGGACATTACTGAGGGAGACGTACTGTCGGAGGGGCAGTACTGAGGGAGACGTACTGTCGGAGGGACAGTACTGAGGGAGACGTACTGTCGGAGGGGCAGTACTGAGGGAGTGACGTAATGTCGGAGAGGCAGTACTGAGGGAGTGACGCACTGTCGGAGGGGCAGTAGTGAGGGAGACGTAATGTCGGAGGGGCAGTACTGAGGGAGTGACGCACTGTCGGAGGGGCAGTACTGATGGAGACGTACTGTCGGAGGGACATTACTGAGGGAGACGTACTGTCGGAGGGGCAGTACTGAGGGAGACGTACTGTCGGAGGGACAGTACTGAGGGAGACGTACTGTCGGAGGGGCAGTACTGAGGGAGACGTACTGTCGGAGGGACAGTACTGAGGGAGACGTACTGTCGGAGGGGCAGTACTGAGGGAGACGTACTGTCGGAGGGGCAGTACTGAGGGTGACGTACTGTCGGAGGGACAGTACTGAGGGAGACGTACTGTCGGAGGGGCAGTACTGAGGGTGACGTACTGTCGGAGGGGCAGTACTGAGGGAGACGTACTGTCGGAGGGACAGTATTGAGGGAAACGTACTGTCGGAGGGACAGTACTGAGGGAGACGTACTGTCGGAGGGTCAGTACTGAGGGAGACGTACTGTCGGAGGGACAGTACTGAGGGAGTGCCGTACTGTCGGAGGGACAGTACTGAGGGAGACGTACTGTCGGAGGGTCAGTACTGAGGGAGACGTACTGTCGGAGGGACAGTACTGATGGAGACGTACTGTCGGAGGGACAGTACTGATGGAGACGTACTGTCGGAGGGACAGTACTGAGGGAGACGTACTGTCGGAGGGACAGTACTGAGGGAGACGTACTGTCAGAGGTGCAGTAGTGAGGGAGACGTACTGTCGGAGGGGCAGTACTGAGGGAGACGTACTGTCGGAGGGACAGTACTGAGGGAGACGTACTGTCGGAGGGGCAGTACTGAGGGAGTGCCGTACTGTCGGAGGGGCAGTAGTGAGGGAGACGTACTGTCGGAGGGACAGTACTGAGGGAGACGTACTGTCGGAGGGGCAGTACTGAGGGAGACGTACTGTCGGAGGGGTAGTACTGAGGGAGTGCCGTACTGTCGGAGGGGCAGTACTGAGGGAGTGCCGTACTGTCGGAGGGGCAGTACTGAGGGAGTGCCGTACTGTCGGAGGGGCAGTAGTGAGGGAGACGTACTGTCGGAGGGACAGTACTGAGGGAGACGTACTGTCGGAGGGGCAGTACTGAGGGAGTGCCGTACTGTCGGAGGGACAGTACTGAGGGAGTGCCGTACTGTCGGAGGGACAGTACTGAGGGAGAGACGTACTGTCGGAGGGGTAGTACTGAGGGAGTGCCGTACTGTCGGAGGGACAGTACTGAGGGAGTGCCGTACTGTCGGAGGGGCAGTACTGAGGGAGTGCCGTACTGTCGGAGGGGCAGTACTGAGGGAGACGTACTGTCGGAGGGACAGTACTGAGGGAGTGCCGTACTGTCGGAGGGGCAGTACTGAGGAGTGCCGCACTGTCGGAGGGGCAGTACTGAGGGAGACGTACTGTCGGAGGGGCAGTACTGAGGGAGTGCCGTACTGTCGGAGGGGCAGTACTGAGGGAGTGCCGCACTGTCGGAGGGGCAGTACTGAGGGAGACGTACTGTCGGAGGGACAGTACTGAGGGAGATGTACTGTCGGAGGGGCAGTACTGAGGAGTGCCGCACTGTCGGAGGGGCAGTACTGAGGGAGACGTACTGTCGGAGGGTCAGTACTGAGGGAGACGTACTGTCGGAGGGGCAGTACTGAGGGAGACGTACTGTCGGAGGGACAGTACTGAGGGAGACGTACTGTCGGAGGGGCAGTACTGAGGGAGTGCCGTACTGTCGGAGGGGCAGTAGTGAGGGAGACGTACTGTCGGAGGGACAGTACTGAGGGAGACGTACTGTCGGAGGGGCAGTACTGAGGGAGTGCCGTACTGTCGGAGGGACAGTACTGAGGGAGTGCCGTACTGTCGGAGGGGTAGTACTGAGGGAGTGCCGTACTGTCGGAGGGACAGTACTGAGGGAGTGCCGTACTGTCGGAGGGGCAGTACTGAGGGAGTGCCGTACTGTCGGAGGGGCAGTACTGAGGGAGACGTACTGTCGGAGGGACAGTACTGAGGGAGTGCCGCACTGTCGGAGGGGCAGTACTGAGGGAGACGTACTGTCGGAGGGGCAGTACTGAGGGAGTGCCGTACTGTCGGAGGGGCAGTACTGAGGGAGTGCCGCACTGTCGGAGGGGCAGTACTGAGGGAGACGTACTGTCGGAGGGACAGTACTGAGGGAGATGTACTGTCGGAGGGGCAGTACTGAGGAGTGCCGCACTGTCGGAGGGGCAGTACTGAGGGAGACGTACTGTCGGAGGGGCAGTCCTGAGGGAGACGTACTGTCGGAGGGACAGTACTGAGGGAGAAGTACTGTCGGAGGGGCAGTACTGAGGGAGACATACTGTCGGAGGGACAGTACTGAGGGAGACGTACTGTCGGAGGGGCAGTACTGAGGGAGACATACTGTCGGAGGGGCAGTACTGAGGGAGACGTACTGTCGGAGGGACAGTACTGAGGGAGACGTACTGTCGGAGGGACAGTACTGAGGGAGTGCAGTACTATCGGAGGGCCAGTACTGAGGGAGACGTACTGTCGGAGGGGCAGTCCTGAGGGAGACGTACTGTCGGAGGGACAGTACTGAGGGTGTGCAGTACTGTCGGAGGGACAGTACTGAGGGAGACGTACTGTCGGAGGGACAGTATTGAGGGAGTGACGTCCTGTCGGAGGGGCAGTACTGAGGGAGACGTACTGTCGGAGGGGCAGTACTGAGGGAGACGTACTGTCGGAGGGGCAGTACTGAGGGAGACGTACTGTCGGAGGGACAGTACTGAGGGAGACGTACTGTCGGAGGGGCAGTACTGAGGGAGTGCCGTACTGTCGGAGGGGCAGTACTGAGGGAGACGTACTGTCGGAGGGACAGTACTGAGGGAGACGTACTGTCAGAGGGACAGTACTGAGGGAGTGCCGTACTGTCGGAGGGACAGTACTGAGGGAGACGTACTGTCGGAGGGGCAGTACTGAGGGATTGCCGTACTGTCGGAGGGACAGTACTGAGGGAGACGTACTGTCGGAGGGACAGTACTGAGGGAGACGTACTGTCGGAGGGACAGTACTGAGGGAGACGTACTGTCGGAGGGGCAGTACTGAGGGAGACGTACTGTCGGAGGGACAGTACTGAGGGAGTGCCGCACTGTCGGAGGGACAGTACTGAGGGAGTGCCGTACTGTCGGAGGGGCAGTACTGAGGGAGACGTACTGTCGGAGGGGCAGTCCTGAGGGAGACGTACTGTCGGAGGGACAGTACTGAGGGTGTGCAGTACTGTCGGAGGGACAGTACTGAGGGTGTGCAGTACTGTCGGAGGGACAGTATTGAGGGAGTGACGTCCTGTCGGAGGGGCAGTACTGAGGGAGACGTACTGTCGGAGGGGCAGTACTGAGGGAGACGTACTGTCGGAGGGGCAGTACTGAGGGAGACGTACTGTCGGAGGGACAGTACTGAGGGAGACGTACTGTCGGAGGGGCAGTACTGAGGGAGTGCCGTACTGTCGGAGGGGCAGTACTGAGGGAGACGTACTGTCGGAGGGACAGTACTGAGGGAGACGTACTGTCAGAGGGACAGTACTGAGGGAGTGCCGTACTGTCGGAGGGACAGTACTGAGGGAGACGTACTGTCGGAGGGGCAGTACTGAGGGATTGCCGTACTGTCGGAGGGACAGTACTGAGGGAGACGTACTGTCGGAGGGACAGTACTGAGGGAGACGTACTGTCGGAGGGACAGTACTGAGGGAGACGTACTGTCGGAGGGGCAGTACTGAGGGAGACGTACTGTCGGAGGGACAGTACTGAGGGAGTGCCGCACTGTCGGAGGGACAGTACTGAGGGAGTGCCGTACTGTCGGAGGGGCAGTACTGAGGGAGTGCCGCACTGTCGGAGGGGCAGTACTGAGGGAGACGTACTGTCGGAGGGGCAGTACTGAGGGAGTGCCGTACTGTCGGAGGGGCAGTACTGAGGGAGACGTACTGTCGGAGGGACAGTACTGAGGGAGACGTACTGTCGGAGGGACAGTACTGAGGGAGACGTACTGTCGGAGGGGCAGTACTGAGGGAGTGCTGCACTGTCGGAGGGGCAGTACTGAGGGAGACGTACTGTCGGAGGGGCAGTACTGAGGGAGTGCTGCACTGTCGGAGGGGCAGTACTGTGGGAGACGTACTGTCGGAGGGGCAGTACTGAGGGAGACGTACTGTCGGAGGGGCAGTACTGAGGGAGACGTACTGTCGGAGGGACAGTACTGAGGGAGTGCCGCACTGTCGGAGGGACAGTACTGAGGGAGACGTACTGTCGGAGGGGCAGTACTGAGGGAGACGTACTGTCGGAGGGACAGTACTGAGGGAGTGCCGCAATGTCGGAGGGACAGTACTGAGGGAGACGTACTGTCGGAGGGACAGTACTGAGGGAGACGTACTGTCGGAGGGACAGTACTGAGGGAGACGTACTGTCGGAGGGGCAGTACTGAGGGAGACGTACTGTCGGAGGGGCAGTACTGAGGGAGACGTACTGTCGGAGGGACAGTACTGAGGGAGTGCCGCACTGTCGGAGGGACAGTACTGAGGGAGACGTACTGTCGGAGGGGCAGTACTGAGGGAGTGCCGCACTGTCGGAGGGGCAGTACTGAGGGAGACGTACTGTCGGAGGGGCAGTACTGAGGGAGACGTACTGTCGGAGGGACAGTACTGAGGGAGTGCCGCATTGTCGGAGGGACAGTACTGAGGGAGACGTACTGTCGGAGGGGTAGTACTGAGGGAGTGCCGCACTGTCGGAGGGGCAGTACTGAGGGAGACGTACTGTCGGAGGGGCAGTACTGAGGGAGACGTACTGTCGGAGGGACAGTACTGAGGGAGTGCCGCACTGTCGGAGGGACAGTACTGAGGGAGACGTACTGTCGGAGGGGCAGTACTGAGGGAGTGCCGTACTGTCGGAGGGGCAGTACTGAGGGAGACGTACTGTCGGAGGGACAGTACTGAGGGAGACGTACTGTCGGAGGGGAAGTACTGAGGGAGTGCCGTACTGTCGGAGGGACAGTACTGAGGGAGTGCCGTACTGTCGGAGGGACAGTACTGAGGCAGTGCCGCACTGTCGGAGGGACAGTACTGAGGGAGACGTACTGTCGGAGGGACAGTACTGAGGGAGACGTACTGTCGGAGGGACAGTACTGAGGGAGACGTACTGTCGGAGGGACAGTACTGAGGGAGACGTACTGTCGGAGGGGAAGTACTGAGGGAGTGCCGTACTGTCGGAGGGACAGTACTGAGGGAGTGCCGCACTGTCGGAGGGACAGTACTGAGGGAGACATACTGTCGGAGGGGCAGTACTGAGGGAGACGTACTGTCGGAGGGACAGTACTGAGGGAGACGTACTGTCGGAGGGACAGTACTGAGGGAGACGTACTGTCGGAGGGACAGTACTGAGGGAGACGTACTGTCGGAGGGGAAGTACTGAGGGAGTGCCGTACTGTCGGAGGGGCAGTACTGAGGGAGACGTACTGTGGGAGGGACAGTACTGAGGGAGACGTACTGTCGGAGGGACAGTACTGAGGGAGACGTACTGTCGGAGGGGCAGTACTGAGGGAGACGTACTGTGGGAGGGACAGTACTGAGGGAGACGTACTGTCGGAGGGACAGTACTGAGGGAGACGTACTGTCGGAGGGACAGTACTGAGGGAGACGTACTGTCGGAGGGACAGTACTGAGGGAGACGTACTGTCGGAGGGACAATACTGAGGGAGTGACGTACTGTCGGAGGGACAATACTGAGGGAGACGTACTGTCGGAGGGACAGTACTGAGGGAGTGCCGTACTGTCGGAGGGGCAGTACTGAGGGAGACGTACTGTCGGAGGGTCAGTACTGAGGAGTGCCGCACTGTCGGAGGGGCAGTACTGAGGGAGTGCAGTACTGTCGGAGGGACAGTACTGAGGAGTGCCGTACTGTCGGAGGGACAGTACTGAGGGAGAGACGTACTGTCGGAGGGACAGTACTGAGGGAGACGTACTGTCGGAGGGACAGTACTGAGGGAGACGTACTGTCGGAGGGACAGTACTGAGGGAGAGACGTACTGTCGGAGGGACAGTACTGAGGGAGAGACGTACTGTCGGAGGGACAGTACTGAGGGAGACGTACTGTCGGAGGGACAGTACTGAGGGAGACGTACTGTCGGAGGGGCAGTACTGAGGGAGACGTACTGTCGGAGGGGCAGTACTGAGGGAGACGTACTGTCGGAGGGGCTGTACTGAGGGAGACGTACTGTCGGAGGGGCAGTACTGAGGGAGACGTACTGTCGGAGGGGCAGTACTGAGGGAGACGTACTGTCGGAGGGGCAGTACTGAGGGAGACGTACTGTCGGAGGGGCAGTACTGAGGGAGACGTACTGTCGGAGGGGCAGTACTGAGGGAGACGTACTGTCGGAGGGACAGTACTGAGGGAGTGCCGTACTGTCGGAGGGGCAGTACTGAGGGAGACGTTCTGTCGGAGGGAGAGTATTGAGGGAGACGTACTGTCGGAGGGGCAGTACTGAGGGAGTGCCGTACTGTCGGAGGGGCAGTACTGAGGGAGACGTACTGTCGGAGGGGCAGTACTGAGGGAGACGTACTGTCGGAGGGACAGTACTGAGGGAGACGTACTGTCGGAGGGACAGTACTGAGGGAGACGTACTGTCGGAGGGACAGTACTGAGGGAGACGTACTGTTGGAGGGACAGTACTGAGGGAGACGTACTGTCGGAGGGACAGTACTGAGGGAGACGTACTGTCGGAGGGGCAGTACTGAGGGAGACGTACTGTCGGAGGGGCAGTACTGAGCGAGTGCCGTACTGTCGGAGGGGCAGTACTGAGGGAGACGTACTGTCGGAGGGACAGTACTGAGGGAGTGCCGCACTGTCGGAGGGACAGTACTGAGGGAGACGTACTGTCGGAGGGGCAGTACTGAGGGAGTGCCGCACTGTCGGAGGGGCAGTACTGAGGGAGACGTACTGTCGGAGGGGCAGTACTGAGGGAGACGTACTGTCGGAGGGACAGTACTGAGGGAGTGCCGCACTGTCGGAGGGACAGCACTGAGGGAGACGTACTGTCGGAGGGGCAGTACTGAGGGAGTGCCGCACTGTCGGAGGGGCAGTACTGAGGGAGACGTACTGTCGGATGGGCAGTACTGAGGGAGACGTACTGTCGGAGGGGCAGTACTGAGGGAGACGTACTGTCGGAGGGACAGTACTGAGGGAGTGCCGCATTGTCGGAGGGACAGTACTGAGGGAGACGTACTGTCGGAGGGGTAGTACTGAGGGAGTGCCGCACTGTCGGAGGGGCAGTACTGAGGGAGACGTACTGTCGGAGGGGCAGTACTGAGGGAGACGTACTGTCGGAGGGACAGTACTGAGGGAGTGCCGCACTGTCGGAGGGACAGTACTGAGGGAGACGTACTGTCGGAGGGGCAGTACTGAGGGAGTGCCGTACTGTCGGAGGGGCAGTACTGAGGGAGACGTACTGTCGGAGGGGCAGTACTGAGGGAGACGTACTGTCGGAGGGACAGTACTGAGGGAGACCCGTACTGTCGGAGGGACAGTACTGAGGCAGTGCCGCACTGTCGGAGGGACAGTACTGAGGGAGACGTACTGTCGGAGGGACAGTACTGAGGGAGACGTACTGTCGGAGGGACAGTACTGAGGGAGTGCCGCACTGTCGGAGGGGCAGTACTGAGGGAGACGTACTGTCGGAGGGACAGTACTGAGGGAGACGTACTGTCGGAGGGACAGTACTGAGGGAGACGTACTGTCGGAGGGGAAGTACTGAGGGAGTGCCGTACTGTCGGAGGGACAGTACTGAGGGAGTGCCGCACTGTCGGAGGGACAGTACTGAGGGAGACATACTGTCGGAGGGGCAGTACTGAGGGAGACGTACTGTCGGAGGGACAGTACTGAGGGAGACGTACTGTCGGAGGGACAGTACTGAGGGAGACGTACTGTCGGAGGGACAGTACTGAGGGAGACGTACTGTCGGAGGGGCAGTACTGAGGGAGACGTACTGTCGGAGGGGAAGTACTGAGGGAGACGTACTGTCGGAGGGGAAGTACTGAGGGAGACGTACTGTCGGAGGGGCAGTACTGAGGGAGACGTACTGTCGGAGGGGCAGTACTGATGGAGACGTACTGTCGGAGGGGAAGTACTGAGGGAGTGCCGTACTGTCGGAGGGACAGTACTGAGGGAGTGACGTACTGTCGGAGGGACAGTACTGAGGGAGTGCCGTACTGTCGGAGGGACAGTACTGAGGGAGACATATTGTCGGAGGGACAGTACTGAGGGAGACGTACTGTCGGAGGGACAGTACTGAGGGAGACGTACTGTCGGAGGGACAGTACTGAGGGAGACGTACTGTCGGAGGGGCAGTACTGAGGGAGACGTACTGTGGGAGGGACAGTACTGAGGGAGACGTACTGTCGGAGGGACAGTACTGAGGGAGACGTACTGTCGGAGGGGCAGTACTGAGGGAGACGTACTGTGGGAGGGACAGTACTGAGGGAGACGTACTGTCGGAGGGACAATACTGAGGGAGTGACGTACTGTCGGAGGGACAGTACTGAGGGAGACGTACTGTCGGAGGGACAGTACTGAGGGAGTGACGTACTGTCGGAGGGACAGTACTGAGGGAGACGTACTGTCGGAGGGACAGTACTGAGGGAGACGTACTGTCGGAGGGACAATACTGAGGGAGTGACGTACTGTCGGAGGGACAGTACTGAGGGAGACGTACTGTCGGAGGGACAGTACTGAGGGAGACGTACTGTCGGAGGGACAGTACTGAGGGAGTGACGTACTGTCGGAGGGACAGTACTGAGGGAGACGTACTGTCGGAGGGACAGTACTGAGGGAGTGACGTACTGTCGGAGGGGCAGTACTGAGGGAGACGTACTGTCGGAGGGTCAGTACTGAGGAGTGCCGCACTGTCGGAGGGGCAGTACTGAGGGAGTGCAGTACTGTCGGAGGGACAGTACTGAGGAGTGCCGTACTGTCGGAGGGACAGTACTGAGGGAGACGTACTGTCGGAGGGGCAGTACTGAGGGAGACGTACTGTCGGAGGGACAGTACTGAGGGAGACGTACTGTCGGAGGGGCAGTACTGAGGGAGACGTACTGTCGGAGGGGCAGTACTGAGGGAGACGTACTGTCGGAGGGACAGTACTGAGGGAGACGTACTGTCGGAGGGACAGTACTGAGGGAGACGTACTGTCGGAGGGACAGTACTGAGGGAGACGTACTGTCGGAGGGACAATACTGAGGGAGTGACGTACTGTCGGAGGGACAGTACTGAGGGAGACGTACTGTCGGAGGGACAGTACTGAGGGAGTGACGTACTGTCGGAGGGGCAGTACTGAGGGAGACGTACTGTCGGAGGGTCAGTACTGAGGAGTGCCGCACTGTCGGAGGGGCAGTACTGAGGGAGTGCAGTACTGTCGGAGGGACAGTACTGAGGAGTGCCGTACTGTCGGAGGGACAGTACTGAGGGAGACGTACTGTCGGAGGGGCAGTACTGAGGGAGACGTACTGTCGGAGGGGCAGTACTGAGGGAGACGTACTGTCGGAGGGACAGTACTGAGGGAGTGCTGTACTGTCGGAGGGACAGTACTGAGGCAGTGCCGCACTGTCGGAGGGACAGTACTGAGGGAGACGTACTGTCGGAGGGACAGTACTGAGGGAGACGTACTGTCGGAGGGACAGTACTGAGGGAGACGTACTGTCG
>NW_027251015.1:5000-7500 GCF_044704955.1 Pristiophorus japonicus
GACTTTTGACTTTCCCGGCCGCGGGTGGCCTCCACCCGGCCTCAGCCATCAGCCCTGCCTGCCTCCAGCCGCCTTCTGGTTAATGAGTTATCCAGCCTGGCACTTCGGTTGCGCCAGCGAGACCAAGTCTCGGCTTTGGTTAATGATTTGAGCCGAACCGACCTGCCCCCCGCCACCGCGGGCTGAACTCGGGCAGGTCTGCCGATTTCCCGACTCCTTTCGGGGCCTAATCGGGTCGCGCGAGCCGCCTGGCGCGATCGGGGCCCATGCCCCGGCCTCTGCCAGGCCTCGGGCAGCCGCTTTTGAAGCCCGACCAAAAACCCGAAAAATGGGCAAAAAGGGAATAAATTCCCGCCCAAAAAGGGTGAATAGTCGGTTGGGCGGCAGCCCTGGTCGGTCTCTGCAGACCTGGAGGCTCGAGACGTTTGTTTGGAAAACTCACCAAGTCTCGATTCTGCCACCTCCTACCTCTGTGCAGATACCCCGCCAACCCCCAAGGACAGAAATGACAAGTGTCAAGTTGGCGGGGCGTCGGGCCACCTGCTGCCGGCCATGAGCATCCAAATCCCCGCAAAAGGGGCATTTTCATTTCTTCATCGGGACTTCCGACAATTGCCGAGGTTCAACTCATTAACGTTGTTCGCAGACACTTGCCAGAAAATGCAAGTGGCCACTTTGCCGGGCCGACTCGCTTGCCCAAGCGGGAAACCATCAACCGAAGGCCCGGTAAGGCGGCCGAATCTGACCTCATAGACTTCCACACAACGGGACTTTTGACTTTCCCGGCCGCGGGTGGCCTCCACCCGGCCTCAGCCATCAGCCCTGCCTGCCTCCAGCCGCCTTCTGGTTAATGAGTTATCCAGCCTGGCACTTCGGTTGCGCCAGCGAGACCAAGTCTCGGCTTTGGTTAATGATTTGAGCCGAACCGACCTGCCCCCCGCCCCCGCGGGCTGAAGTCGGGCAGGTCTGCCGATTTCCCGACTCCTTTCGGGGCCTAATCGGGTCGCGCGTGCCGCCTGGCGCGATCGGGGCCCATGCCCCGGCCTCTGCCAGGCCTCGGGCAGCCGCTTTTGAAGCCCGACCAAAAACCCGAAAAATGGGCAAAAAGGGAATAAATTCCCGCCCAAAAAGGGTGAATAGTCGGTTGGGCGGCAGCCCTGGTCGGTCTCTGCAGACCTGGAGGCTCGAGACGTTTGTTTGGAAAACTCACCAAGTCTCGATTCTGCCACCTCCTACCTCTGTGCAGATACCCCGCCAACCCCCAAGGACAGAAATGACAAGTGTCAAGTTGGCGGGGCGTCGGGCCACCTGCTGCCGGCCATGAGCATCCAAATCCCCGCAAAAGGGGCATTTTCATTTCTTCATCGGGACTTCCGACAATTGCCGAGGTTCAACTCATTAACGTTGTTCGCAGACACTTGCCAGAAAATGCAAGTGGCCACTTTGCCGGGCCGACTCGCTTGCCCAAGCGGGAAACCATCAACCGAAGGCCCGGTAAGGCGGCCGAATCTGACCTCATAGACTTCCACACAACGGGACTTTTGACTTTCCCGGCCGCGGGTGGCCTCCACCCGGCCTCAGCCATCAGCCCTGCCTGCCTCCAGCCGCCTTCTGGTTAATGAGTTATCCAGCCTGGCACTTCGGTTGCGCCAGCGAGACCAAGTCTCGGCTTTGGTTAATGATTTGAGCCGAACCGACCTGCCCCCCGCCCCCGCGGGCTGAACTCGGGCAGGTCTGCCGATTTCCCGACTCCTTTCGGGGCCTAATCGCGTCGCGCGAGCCGCCTGGCGCGATCGGGGACCATGCCCCGGCCTCTGCCAGGCCTCGGGCAGCCGCTTTTGAAGCCCGACCAAAAACCCGAAAAATGGGCAAAAAGGGAATAAATTCCCGCCCAAAAAGGGTGAATAGTCGGTTGGGCGGCAGCCCTGGTCGGTCTCTGCAGACCTGGAGGCTCGAGACGTTTGTTTAGAAAACTCACCAAGTCTCGATTCTGCCACCTCCTACCTCTGTGCAGATACCCCGCCAACCCCCAAGGACAGAAATGACAAGTGTCAAGTTGGCGGGGCGTCGGGCCACCTGCTGCCGGCCATGAGCATCCAAATCCCCGCAAAAGGGGCATTTTCATTTCTTCATCGGGACTTCCGACAATTGCCGAGGTTCAACTCATTAACGTTGTTCGCAGACACTTGCCAGAAAATGCAAGTGGCCACTTTGCCGGGCCGACTCGCTTGCCCAAGCGGGAAACCATCAACCGCAGGCCCGGTAAGGCGGCCGAATCTGACCTCATAGACTTCCACACAACGGGACTTTTGACTTTCCCGGCCGCGGGTGGCCTCCACCCGGCCTCAGCCATCAGCCCTGCCTGCCTCCAGCCGCCTTCTGGTTAATGAGTTATCCAGCCTGGCACTTCGGTTGCGCCAGCGAGACCAAGTCTCGGCTTTGGTTAATGATTTGAGCCGAACCGACCTGCCCCCCGCCTCCCCCGGGCTGAACTCGGGCA
>NW_027251015.1:20000-22500 GCF_044704955.1 Pristiophorus japonicus
GCTCGAGACGTTTGTTTGGAAAACTCACCAAGTCTCGATTCTGCCACCTCCTACCTCTGTGCAGATACCCCGCCAACCCCCAAGGACAGAAATGACAAGTGTCAAGTTGGCGGGGCGTCGGGCCACCTGCTGCCGGCCATGAGCATCCAAATCCCCGCAAAAGGGGCATTTTCATTTCTTCATCGGGACTTCCGACAATTGCCGAGGTTCAACTCATTAACGTTGTTCGCAGACACTTGCCAGAAAATGCAAGTGGCCACTTTGCCGGGCCGACTCGCTTGCCCAAGCGGGAAACCATCAACCGAAGGCCCGGTAAGGCGGCCGAATCTGACCTCATAGACTTCCACACAACGGGACTTTTGACTTTCCCGGCCGCGGGTGGCCTCCACCCGGCCTCAGCCATCAGCCCTGCCTGCCTCCAGCCGCCTTCTGGTTAATGAGTTATCCAGCCTGGCACTTCGGTTGCGCCAGCGAGACCAAGTCTCGGCTTTGGTTAATGATTTGAGCCGAACCGACCTGCCCCCCGCCCCCGCGGGCTGAAGTCGGGCAGGTCTGCCGATTTCCCGACTCCTTTCGGGGCCTAATCGGGTCGCGCGTGCCGCCTGGCGCGATCGGGGCCCATGCCCCGGCCTCTGCCAGGCCTCGGGCAGCCGCTTTTGAAGCCCGACCAAAAACCCGAAAAATGGGCAAAAAGGGAATAAATTCCCGCCCAAAAAGGGTGAATAGTCGGTTGGGCGGCAGCCCTGGTCGGTCTCTGCAGACCTGGAGGCTCGAGACGTTTGTTTGGAAAACTCACCAAGTCTCGATTCTGCCACCTCCTACCTCTGTGCAGATACCCCGCCAACCCCCAAGGACAGAAATGACAAGTGTCAAGTTGGCGGGGCGTCGGGCCACCTGCTGCCGGCCATGAGCATCCAAATCCCCGCAAAAGGGGCATTTTCATTTCTTCATCGGGACTTCCGACAATTGCCGAGGTTCAACTCATTAACGTTGTTCGCAGACACTTGCCAGAAAATGCAAGTGGCCACTTTGCCGGGCCGACTCGCTTGCCCAAGCGGGAAACCATCAACCGAAGGCCCGGTAAGGCGGCCGAATCTGACCTCATAGACTTCCACACAACGGGACTTTTGACTTTCCCGGCCGCGGGTGGCCTCCACCCGGCCTCAGCCATCAGCCCTGCCTGCCTCCAGCCGCCTTCTGGTTAATGAGTTATCCAGCCTGGCACTTCGGTTGCGCCAGCGAGACCAAGTCTCGGCTTTGGTTAATGATTTGAGCCGAACCGACCTGCCCCCCGCCCCCGCGGGCTGAACTCGGGCAGGTCTGCCGATTTCCCGACTCCTTTCGGGGCCTAATCGCGTCGCGCGAGCCGCCTGGCGCGATCGGGGACCATGCCCCGGCCTCTGCCAGGCCTCGGGCAGCCGCTTTTGAAGCCCGACCAAAAACCCGAAAAATGGGCAAAAAGGGAATAAATTCCCGCCCAAAAAGGGTGAATAGTCGGTTGGGCGGCAGCCCTGGTCGGTCTCTGCAGACCTGGAGGCTCGAGACGTTTGTTTAGAAAACTCACCAAGTCTCGATTCTGCCACCTCCTACCTCTGTGCAGATACCCCGCCAACCCCCAAGGACAGAAATGACAAGTGTCAAGTTGGCGGGGCGTCGGGCCACCTGCTGCCGGCCATGAGCATCCAAATCCCCGCAAAAGGGGCATTTTCATTTCTTCATCGGGACTTCCGACAATTGCCGAGGTTCAACTCATTAACGTTGTTCGCAGACACTTGCCAGAAAATGCAAGTGGCCACTTTGCCGGGCCGACTCGCTTGCCCAAGCGGGAAACCATCAACCGCAGGCCCGGTAAGGCGGCCGAATCTGACCTCATAGACTTCCACACAACGGGACTTTTGACTTTCCCGGCCGCGGGTGGCCTCCACCCGGCCTCAGCCATCAGCCCTGCCTGCCTCCAGCCGCCTTCTGGTTAATGAGTTATCCAGCCTGGCACTTCGGTTGCGCCAGCGAGACCAAGTCTCGGCTTTGGTTAATGATTTGAGCCGAACCGACCTGCCCCCCGCCTCCCCCGGGCTGAACTCGGGCAGGTCTGCCGATTTCCCGACTCCTTTCGGGGCCTAATCGGGTCGCGCGAGCCGCCTGGCGCGACCGGGGACATGCCCCGGCCTCTGCCAGGCCTCGGGCTGCCGTTTTTGAAGCCCGACCAAAAACCCGAAAAATGGACAAAAATGGAAAAAATTCCCGCCCAAAAAGGGTGAATAGTCGGTTGGGCGGCAGCCCTGGTCGGTCTCTGCAGACCTGGAGGCTCGAGACGTGACTTTGGAAAACTCACCAATTCTCGATCAGCCACCTCCTACCTCTGTGCAGGTACCCCGCCAACCCCCAAGGACAGAAATGACAAGTGTCAAGTTGGCGGGACGGATTTGACTTCGGTCGCCGAGCCCTGGAACTAATTTCCCGCAAACGGCTTCGGATTTAGCTCCATCCAGACTTCCGGGAC
>NW_027251015.1:35000-47500 GCF_044704955.1 Pristiophorus japonicus
GCCTCCAGCCGCCTTCTGGTTAATGAGTTATCCAGCCTGGCACTTCGGTTGCGCCAGCGAGACCAAGTCTCGGCTTTGGTTAATGATTTGAGCCGAACCGACCTGCCCCCCGCCCCCGCGGGCTGAAGTCGGGCAGGTCTGCCGATTTCCCGACTCCTTTCGGGGCCTAATCGGGTCGCGCGTGCCGCCTGGCGCGATCGGGGCCCATGCCCCGGCCTCTGCCAGGCCTCGGGCAGCCGCTTTTGAAGCCCGACCAAAAACCCGAAAAATGGGCAAAAAGGGAATAAATTCCCGCCCAAAAAGGGTGAATAGTCGGTTGGGCGGCAGCCCTGGTCGGTCTCTGCAGACCTGGAGGCTCGAGACGTTTGTTTGGAAAACTCACCAAGTCTCGATTCTGCCACCTCCTACCTCTGTGCAGATACCCCGCCAACCCCCAAGGACAGAAATGACAAGTGTCAAGTTGGCGGGGCGTCGGGCCACCTGCTGCCGGCCATGAGCATCCAAATCCCCGCAAAAGGGGCATTTTCATTTCTTCATCGGGACTTCCGACAATTGCCGAGGTTCAACTCATTAACGTTGTTCGCAGACACTTGCCAGAAAATGCAAGTGGCCACTTTGCCGGGCCGACTCGCTTGCCCAAGCGGGAAACCATCAACCGAAGGCCCGGTAAGGCGGCCGAATCTGACCTCATAGACTTCCACACAACGGGACTTTTGACTTTCCCGGCCGCGGGTGGCCTCCACCCGGCCTCAGCCATCAGCCCTGCCTGCCTCCAGCCGCCTTCTGGTTAATGAGTTATCCAGCCTGGCACTTCGGTTGCGCCAGCGAGACCAAGTCTCGGCTTTGGTTAATGATTTGAGCCGAACCGACCTGCCCCCCGCCCCCGCGGGCTGAACTCGGGCAGGTCTGCCGATTTCCCGACTCCTTTCGGGGCCTAATCGCGTCGCGCGAGCCGCCTGGCGCGATCGGGGACCATGCCCCGGCCTCTGCCAGGCCTCGGGCAGCCGCTTTTGAAGCCCGACCAAAAACCCGAAAAATGGGCAAAAAGGGAATAAATTCCCGCCCAAAAAGGGTGAATAGTCGGTTGGGCGGCAGCCCTGGTCGGTCTCTGCAGACCTGGAGGCTCGAGACGTTTGTTTGGAAAACTCACCAAGTCTCGATTCTGCCACCTCCTACCTCTGTGCAGATACCCCGCCAACCCCCAAGGACAGAAATGACAAGTGTCAAGTTGGCGGGGCGTCGGGCCACCTGCTGCCGGCCATGAGCATCCAAATCCCCGCAAAAGGGGCATTTTCATTTCTTCATCGGGACTTCCGACAATTGCCGAGGTTCAACTCATTAACGTTGTTCGCAGACACTTGCCAGAAAATGCAAGTGGCCACTTTGCCGGGCCGACTCGCTTGCCCAAGCGGGAAACCATCAACCGCAGGCCCGGTAAGGCGGCCGAATCTGACCTCATAGACTTCCACACAACGGGACTTTTGACTTTCCCGGCCGCGGGTGGCCTCCACCCGGCCTCAGCCATCAGCCCTGCCTGCCTCCAGCCGCCTTCTGGTTAATGAGTTATCCAGCCTGGCACTTCGGTTGCGCCAGCGAGACCAAGTCTCGGCTTTGGTTAATGATTTGAGCCGAACCGACCTGCCCCCCGCCCCCCCCGGGCTGAACTCGGGCAGGTCTGCCGATTTCCCGACTCCTTTCGGGGCCTAATCGGGTCGCGCGAGCCGCCTGGCGCGATCGGGGACCATGCCCCGGCCTCTGCCAGGCCTCGGGCAGCCGCTTTTGAAGCCCGACCAAAAACCCGAAAAATGGGCAAAAAGGGAATAAATTCCCGCCCAAAAAGGGTGAATAGTCGGTTGGGCGGCAGCCCTGGTCGGTCTCTGCAGACCTGGAGGCTCGAGACGTTTGTTTGGAAAACTCACCAAGTCTCGATTCTGCCACCTCCTACCTCTGTGCAGATACCCCGCCAACCCCCAAGGACAGAAATGACAAGTGTCAAGTTGGCGGGGCGTCGGGCCACCTGCTGCCGGCCATGAGCATCCAAATCCCCGCAAAAGGGGCATTTTCATTTCTTCATCGGGACTTCCGGCAATTTCCGAGGTTCAACTCATTAACGTTGTTCGCAGACACTTGCCAGAAAATGCAAGTGGCCACTTTGCCGGGCCGACTCGCTTGCCCAAGCGGGAAACCATCAACCGAAGGCCCGGTAAGGCGGCCGAATCTGACCTCATAGACTTCCACACAACGGGACTTTTGACTTTCCCGGCCGCGGGTGGCCTCCACCCGGCCTCAGCCATCAGCCCTGCCTGCCTCCAGCCGCCTTCTGGTTAATGAGTTATCCAGCCTGGCACTTCGGTTGCGCCAGCGAGACCAAGTCTCGGCTTTGGTTAATGATTTGAGCCGAACCGACCTGCCCCCCGCCCCCCCCGGGCTGAACTCGGGCAGGTCTGCCGATTTCCCGACTCCTTTCGGGGCCTAATCGGGTCGCGCGAGCCGCCTGGCGCGATCGGGGACCATGCCCCGGCCTCTGCCAGGCCTCGGGCAGCCGCTTTTGAAGCCCGACCAAAAACCCGAAAAATGGGCAAAAAGGGAATAAATTCCCGCCCAAAAAGGGTGAATAGTCGGTTGGGCGGCAGCCCTGGTCGGTCTCTGCAGACCTGGAGGCTCGAGACGTTTGTTTGGAAAACTCACCAAGTCTCGATTCTGCCACCTCCTACCTCTGTGCAGATACCCCGCCAACCCCCAAGGACAGAAATGACAAGTGTCAAGTTGGCGGGGCGTCGGGCCACCTGCTGCCGGCCATGAGCATCCAAATCCCCGCAAAAGGGGCATTTTCATTTCTTCATCGGGACTTCCGGCAATTTCCGAGGTTCAACTCATTAACGTTGTTCGCAGACACTTGCCAGAAAATGCAAGTGGCCACTTTGCCGGGCCGACTCGCTTGCCCAAGCGGGAAACCATCAACCGAAGGCCCGGTAAGGCGGCCGAATCTGACCTCATAGACTTCCACACAACGGGACTTTTGACTTTCCCGGCCGCGGGTGGCCTCCACCCGGCCTCAGCCATCAGCCCTGCCTGCCTCCAGCCGCCTTCTGGTTAATGAGTTATCCAGCCTGGCACTTCGGTTGCGCCAGCGAGACCAAGTCTCGGCTTTGGTTAATGATTTGAGCCGAACCGACCTGCCCCCCGCCCCCCCCGGGCTGAACTCGGGCAGGTCTGCCGATTTCCCGACTCCTTTCGGGGCCTAATCGGGTCGCGCGAGCCGCCTGGCGCGATCGGGGACCATGCCCCGGCCTCTGCCAGGCCTCGGGCAGCCGCTTTTGAAGCCCGACCAAAAACCCGAAAAATGGGCAAAAAGGGAATAAATTCCCGCCCAAAAAGGGTGAATAGTCGGTTGGGCGGCAGCCCTGGTCGGTCTCTGCAGACCTGGAGGCTCGAGACGTTTGTTTGGAAAACTCACCAAGTCTCGATTCTGCCACCTCCTACCTCTGTGCAGATACCCCGCCAACCCCCAAGGACAGAAATGACAAGTGTCAAGTTGGCGGGGCGTCGGGCCACCTGCTGCCGGCCATGAGCATCCAAATCCCCGCAAAAGGGGCATTTTCATTTCTTCATCGGGACTTCCGGCAATTTCCAAGGTTCAACTCATTAACGTTGTTCGCAGACACTTGCCAGAAAATGCAAGTGGCCACTTTGCCGGGCCGACTCGCTTGCCCAAGCGGGAAACCATCAACCGAAGGCCCGGTAAGGCGGCCGAATCTGACCTCATAGACTTCCACACAACGGGACTTTTGACTTTCCCGGCCGCGGGTGGCCTCCACCCGGCCTCAGCCATCAGCCCTGCCTGCCTCCAGCCGCCTTCTGGTTAATGAGTTATCCAGCCTGGCACTTCGGTTGCGCCAGCGAGACCAAGTCTCGGCTTTGGTTAATGATTTGAGCCGAACCGACCTGCCCCCCGCCCCCCCCGGGCTGAACTCGGGCAGGTCTGCCGATTTCCCGACTCCTTTCGGGGCCTAATCGGGTCGCGCGAGCCGCCTGGCGCGATCGGGGACCATGCCCCGGCCTCTGCCAGGCCTCGGGCAGCCGCTTTTGAAGCCCGACCAAAAACCCGAAAAATGGGCAAAAAGGGAATAAATTCCCGCCCAAAAAGGGTGAATAGTCGGTTGGGCGGCAGCCCTGGTCGGTCTCTGCAGACCTGGAGGCTCGAGACGTTTGTTTGGAAAACTCACCAAGTCTCGATTCTGCCACCTCCTACCTCTGTGCAGATACCCCGCCAACCCCCAAGGACAGAAATGACAAGTGTCAAGTTGGCGGGGCGTCGGGCCACCTGCTGCCGGCCATGAGCATCCAAATCCCCGCAAAAGGGGCATTTTCATTTCTTCATCGGGACTTCCGACAATTGCCGAGGTTCAACTCATTAACGTTGTTCGCAGACACTTGCCAGAAAATGCAAGTGGCCACTTTGCCGGGCCGACTCGCTTGCCCAAGCGGGAAACCATCAACCGAAGGCCCGGTAAGGCGGCCGAATCTGACCTCATAGACTTCCACACAACGGGACTTTTGACTTTCCCGGCCGCGGGTGGCCTCCACCCGGCCTCAGCCATCAGCCCTGCCTGCCTCCAGCCGCCTTCTGGTTAATGAGTTATCCAGCCTGGCACTTCGGTTGCGCCAGCGAGACCAAGTCTCGGCTTTGGTTAATGATTTGAGCCGAACCGACCTGCCCCCCGCCCCCCCCGGGCTGAACTCGGGCAGGTCTGCCGATTTCCCGACTCCTTTCGGGGCCTAATCGGGTCGCGCGAGCCGCCTGGCGCGATCGGGGACCATGCCCCGGCCTCTGCCAGGCCTCGGGCAGCCGCTTTTGAAGCCCGACCAAAAACCCGAAAAATGGGCAAAAAGGGAATAAATTCCCGCCCAAAAAGGGTGAATAGTCGGTTGGGCGGCAGCCCTGGTCGGTCTCTGCAGACCTGGAGGCTCGAGACGTTTGTTTGGAAAACTCACCAAGTCTCGATTCTGCCACCTCCTACCTCTGTGCAGATACCCCGCCAACCCCCAAGGACAGAAATGACAAGTGTCAAGTTGGCGGGGCGTCGGGCCACCTGCTGCCGGCCATGAGCATCCAAATCCCCGCAAAAGGGGCATTTTCATTTCTTCATCGGGACTTCCGGCAATTTCCAAGGTTCAACTCATTAACGTTGTTCGCAGACACTTGCCAGAAAATGCAAGTGGCCACTTTGCCGGGCCGACTCGCTTGCCCAAGCGGGAAACCATCAACCGAAGGCCCGGTAAGGCGGCCGAATCTGACCTCATAGACTTCCACACAACGGGACTTTTGACTTTCCCGGCCGCGGGTGGCCTCCACCCGGCCTCAGCCATCAGCCCTGCCTGCCTCCAGCCGCCTTCTGGTTAATGAGTTATCCAGCCTGGCACTTCGGTTGCGCCAGCGAGACCAAGTCTCGGCTTTGGTTAATGATTTGAGCCGAACCGACCTGCCCCCCGCCCCCGCGGGCTGAAGTCGGGCAGGTCTGCCGATTTCCCGACTCCTTTCGGGGCCTAATCGGGTCGCGCGTGCCGCCTGGCGCGATCGGGGCCCATGCCCCGGCCTCTGCCAGGCCTCGGGCAGCCGCTTTTGAAGCCCGACCAAAAACCCGAAAAATGGGCAAAAAGGGAATAAATTCCCGCCCAAAAAGGGTGAATAGTCGGTTGGGCGGCAGCCCTGGTCGGTCTCTGCAGACCTGGAGGCTCGAGACGTTTGTTTGGAAAACTCACCAAGTCTCGATTCTGCCACCTCCTACCTCTGTGCAGATACCCCGCCAACCCCCAAGGACAGAAATGACAAGTGTCAAGTTGGCGGGGCGTCGGGCCACCTGCTGCCGGCCATGAGCATCCAAATCCCCGCAAAAGGGGCATTTTCATTTCTTCATCGGGACTTCCGACAATTGCCGAGGTTCAACTCATTAACGTTGTTCGCAGACACTTGCCAGAAAATGCAAGTGGCCACTTTGCCGGGCCGACTCGCTTGCCCAAGCGGGAAACCATCAACCGAAGGCCCGGTAAGGCGGCCGAATCTGACCTCATAGACTTCCACACAACGGGACTTTTGACTTTCCCGGCCGCGGGTGGCCTCCACCCGGCCTCAGCCATCAGCCCTGCCTGCCTCCAGCCGCCTTCTGGTTAATGAGTTATCCAGCCTGGCACTTCGGTTGCGCCAGCGAGACCAAGTCTCGGCTTTGGTTAATGATTTGAGCCGAACCGACCTGCCCCCCGCCCCCGCGGGCTGAAGTCGGGCAGGTCTGCCGATTTCCCGACTCCTTTCGGGGCCTAATCGGGTCGCGCGTGCCGCCTGGCGCGATCGGGGCCCATGCCCCGGCCTCTGCCAGGCCTCGGGCAGCCGCTTTTGAAGCCCGACCAAAAACCCGAAAAATGGGCAAAAAGGGAATAAATTCCCGCCCAAAAAGGGTGAATAGTCGGTTGGGCGGCAGCCCTGGTCGGTCTCTGCAGACCTGGAGGCTCGAGACGTTTGTTTGGAAAACTCACCAAGTCTCGATTCTGCCACCTCCTACCTCTGTGCAGATACCCCGCCAACCCCCAAGGACAGAAATGACAAGTGTCAAGTTGGCGGGGCGTCGGGCCACCTGCTGCCGGCCATGAGCATCCAAATCCCCGCAAAAGGGGCATTTTCATTTCTTCATCGGGACTTCCGACAATTGCCGAGGTTCAACTCATTAACGTTGTTCGCAGACACTTGCCAGAAAATGCAAGTGGCCACTTTGCCGGGCCGACTCGCTTGCCCAAGCGGGAAACCATCAACCGAAGGCCCGGTAAGGCGGCCGAATCTGACCTCATAGACTTCCACACAACGGGACTTTTGACTTTCCCGGCCGCGGGTGGCCTCCACCCGGCCTCAGCCATCAGCCCTGCCTGCCTCCAGCCGCCTTCTGGTTAATGAGTTATCCAGCCTGGCACTTCGGTTGCGCCAGCGAGACCAAGTCTCGGCTTTGGTTAATGATTTGAGCCGAACCGACCTGCCCCCCGCCCCCGCGGGCTGAACTCGGGCAGGTCTGCCGATTTCCCGACTCCTTTCGGGGCCTAATCGCGTCGCGCGAGCCGCCTGGCGCGATCGGGGACCATGCCCCGGCCTCTGCCAGGCCTCGGGCAGCCGCTTTTGAAGCCCGACCAAAAACCCGAAAAATGGGCAAAAAGGGAATAAATTCCCGCCCAAAAAGGGTGAATAGTCGGTTGGGCGGCAGCCCTGGTCGGTCTCTGCAGACCTGGAGGCTCGAGACGTTTGTTTGGAAAACTCACCAAGTCTCGATTCTGCCACCTCCTACCTCTGTGCAGATACCCCGCCAACCCCCAAGGACAGAAATGACAAGTGTCAAGTTGGCGGGGCGTCGGGCCACCTGCTGCCGGCCATGAGCATCCAAATCCCCGCAAAAGGGGCATTTTCATTTCTTCATCGGGACTTCCGACAATTGCCGAGGTTCAACTCATTAACGTTGTTCGCAGACACTTGCCAGAAAATGCAAGTGGCCACTTTGCCGGGCCGACTCGCTTGCCCAAGCGGGAAACCATCAACCGCAGGCCCGGTAAGGCGGCCGAATCTGACCTCATAGACTTCCACACAACGGGACTTTTGACTTTCCCGGCCGCGGGTGGCCTCCACCCGGCCTCAGCCATCAGCCCTGCCTGCCTCCAGCCGCCTTCTGGTTAATGAGTTATCCAGCCTGGCACTTCGGTTGCGCCAGCGAGACCAAGTCTCGGCTTTGGTTAATGATTTGAGCCGAACCGACCTGCCCCCCGCCCCCCCCGGGCTGAACTCGGGCAGGTCTGCCGATTTCCCGACTCCTTTCGGGGCCTAATCGGGTCGCGCGAGCCGCCTGGCGCGATCGGGGACCATGCCCCGGCCTCTGCCAGGCCTCGGGCAGCCGCTTTTGAAGCCCGACCAAAAACCCGAAAAATGGGCAAAAAGGGAATAAATTCCCGCCCAAAAAGGGTGAATAGTCGGTTGGGCGGCAGCCCTGGTCGGTCTCTGCAGACCTGGAGGCTCGAGACGTTTGTTTGGAAAACTCACCAAGTCTCGATTCTGCCACCTCCTACCTCTGTGCAGATACCCCGCCAACCCCCAAGGACAGAAATGACAAGTGTCAAGTTGGCGGGGCGTCGGGCCACCTGCTGCCGGCCATGAGCATCCAAATCCCCGCAAAAGGGGCATTTTCATTTCTTCATCGGGACTTCCGGCAATTTCCAAGGTTCAACTCATTAACGTTGTTCGCAGACACTTGCCAGAAAATGCAAGTGGCCACTTTGCCGGGCCGACTCGCTTGCCCAAGCGGGAAACCATCAACCGAAGGCCCGGTAAGGCGGCCGAATCTGACCTCATAGACTTCCACACAACGGGACTTTTGACTTTCCCGGCCGCGGGTGGCCTCCACCCGGCCTCAGCCATCAGCCCTGCCTGCCTCCAGCCGCCTTCTGGTTAATGAGTTATCCAGCCTGGCACTTCGGTTGCGCCAGCGAGACCAAGTCTCGGCTTTGGTTAATGATTTGAGCCGAACCGACCTGCCCCCCGCCCCCCCCGGGCTGAACTCGGGCAGGTCTGCCGATTTCCCGACTCCTTTCGGGGCCTAATCGGGTCGCGCGAGCCGCCTGGCGCGATCGGGGACCATGCCCCGGCCTCTGCCAGGCCTCGGGCAGCCGCTTTTGAAGCCCGACCAAAAACCCGAAAAATGGGCAAAAAGGGAATAAATTCCCGCCCAAAAAGGGTGAATAGTCGGTTGGGCGGCAGCCCTGGTCGGTCTCTGCAGACCTGGAGGCTCGAGACGTTTGTTTGGAAAACTCACCAAGTCTCGATTCTGCCACCTCCTACCTCTGTGCAGATACCCCGCCAACCCCCAAGGACAGAAATGACAAGTGTCAAGTTGGCGGGGCGTCGGGCCACCTGCTGCCGGCCATGAGCATCCAAATCCCCGCAAAAGGGGCATTTTCATTTCTTCATCGGGACTTCCGGCAATTTCCGAGGTTCAACTCATTAACGTTGTTCGCAGACACTTGCCAGAAAATGCAAGTGGCCACTTTGCCGGGCCGACTCGCTTGCCCAAGCGGGAAACCATCAACCGAAGGCCCGGTAAGGCGGCCGAATCTGACCTCATAGACTTCCACACAACGGGACTTTTGACTTTCCCGGCCGCGGGTGGCCTCCACCCGGCCTCAGCCATCAGCCCTGCCTGCCTCCAGCCGCCTTCTGGTTAATGAGTTATCCAGCCTGGCACTTCGGTTGCGCCAGCGAGACCAAGTCTCGGCTTTGGTTAATGATTTGAGCCGAACCGACCTGCCCCCCGCCCCCCCCGGGCTGAACTCGGGCAGGTCTGCCGATTTCCCGACTCCTTTCGGGGCCTAATCGGGTCGCGCGAGCCGCCTGGCGCGATCGGGGACCATGCCCCGGCCTCTGCCAGGCCTCGGGCAGCCGCTTTTGAAGCCCGACCAAAAACCCGAAAAATGGGCAAAAAGGGAATAAATTCCCGCCCAAAAAGGGTGAATAGTCGGTTGGGCGGCAGCCCTGGTCGGTCTCTGCAGACCTGGAGGCTCGAGACGTTTGTTTGGAAAACTCACCAAGTCTCGATTCTGCCACCTCCTACCTCTGTGCAGATACCCCGCCAACCCCCAAGGACAGAAATGACAAGTGTCAAGTTGGCGGGGCGTCGGGCCACCTGCTGCCGGCCATGAGCATCCAAATCCCCGCAGAAGGGGCATTTTCATTTCTTCATCGGGACTTCCGGCAATTTCCAAGGTTCAACTCATTAACGTTGTTCGCAGACACTTGCCAGAAAATGCAAGTGGCCACTTTGCCGGGCCGACTCGCTTGCCCAAGCGGGAAACCATCAACCGCAGGCCCGGTAAGGCGGCCGAATCTGACCTCATAGACTTCCACACAACGGGACTTTTGACTTTCCCGGCCGCGGGTGGCCTCCACCCGGCCTCAGCCATCAGCCCTGCCTGCCTCCAGCCGCCTTCTGGTTAATGAGTTATCCAGCCTGGCACTTCGGTTGCGCCAGCGAGACCAAGTCTCGGCTTTGGTTAATGATTTGAGCCGAACCGACCTGCCCCCCGCCACCGCGGGCTGAACTCGGGCAGGTCTGCCGATTTCCCGACTCCTTTCGGGGCCTAATCGGGTCGCGCGAGCCGCCTGGCGCGATCGGGGCCCATGCCCCGGCCTCTGCCAGGCCTCGGGCAGCCGCTTTTGAAGCCCGACCAAAAACCCGAAAAATGGGCAAAAAGGGAATAAATTCCCGCCCAAAAAGGGTGAATAGTCGGTTGGGCGGCAGCCCTGGTCGGTCTCTGCAGACCTGGAGGCTCGAGACGTTTGTTTGGAAAACTCACCAAGTCTCGATTCTGCCACCTCCTACCTCTGTGCAGATACCCCGCCAACCCCCAAGGACAGAAATGACAAGTGTCAAGTTGGCGGGGCGTCGGGCCACCTGCTGCCGGCCATGAGCATCCAAATCCCCGCAAAAGGGGCATTTTCATTTCTTCATCGGGACTTCCGACAATTGCCGAGGTTCAACTCATTAACGTTGTTCGCAGACACTTGCCAGAAAATGCAAGTGGCCACTTTGCCGGGCCGACTCGCTTGCCCAAGCGGGAAACCATCAACCGAAGGCCCGGTAAGGCGGCCGAATCTGACCTCATAGACTTCCACACAACGGGACTTTTGACTTTCCCGGCCGCGGGTGGCCTCCACCCGGCCTCAGCCATCAGCCCTGCCTGCCTCCAGCCGCCTTCTGGTTAATGAGTTATCCAGCCTGGCACTTCGGTTGCGCCAGCGAGACCAAGTCTCGGCTTTGGTTAATGATTTGAGCCGAACCGACCTGCCCCCCGCCCCCGCGGGCTGAAGTCGGGCAGGTCTGCCGATTTCCCGACTCCTTTCGGGGCCTAATCGGGTCGCGCGTGCCGCCTGGCGCGATCGGGGCCCATGCCCCGGCCTCTGCCAGGCCTCGGGCAGCCGCTTTTGAAGCCCGACCAAAAACCCGAAAAATGGGCAAAAAGGGAATAAATTCCCGCCCAAAAAGGGTGAATAGTCGGTTGGGCGGCAGCCCTGGTCGGTCTCTGCAGACCTGGAGGCTCGAGACGTTTGTTTGGAAAACTCACCAAGTCTCGATTCTGCCACCTCCTACCTCTGTGCAGATACCCCGCCAACCCCCAAGGACAGAAATGACAAGTGTCAAGTTGGCGGGGCGTCGGGCCACCTGCTGCCGGCCATGAGCATCCAAATCCCCGCAAAAGGGGCATTTTCATTTCTTCATCGGGACTTCCGACAATTGCCGAGGTTCAACTCATTAACGTTGTTCGCAGACACTTGCCAGAAAATGCAAGTGGCCACTTTGCCGGGCCGACTCGCTTGCCCAAGCGGGAAACCATCAACCGCAGGCCCGGTAAGGCGGCCGAATCTGACCTCATAGACTTCCACACAACGGGACTTTTGACTTTCCCGGCCGCGGGTGGCCTCCACCCGGCCTCAGCCATCAGCCCTGCCTGCCTCCAGCCGCCTTCTGGTTAATGAGTTATCCAGCCTGGCACTTCGGTTGCGCCAGCGAGACCAAGTCTCGGCTTTGGTTAATGATTTGAGCCGAACCGACCTGCCCCCCGCCTCCCCCGGGCTGAACTCGGGCAGGTCTGCCGATTTCCCGACTCCTTTCGGGGCCTAATCGGGTCGCGCGAGCCGCCTGGCGCGACCGGGGACATGCCCCGGCCTCTGCCAGGCCTCGGGCTGCCGTTTTTGAAGCCCGACCAAAAACCCGAAAAATGGACAAAAATGGAAAAAATTCCCGCCCAAAAAGGGTGAATAGTCGGTTGGGCGGCAGCCCTGGTCGGTCTCTGCAGACCTGGAGGCTCGAGACGTGACTTTGGAAAACTCACCAATTCTCGATCAGCCACCTCCTACCTCTGTGCAGGTACCCCGCCAACCCCCAAGGACAGAAATGACAAGTGTCAAGTTGGCGGGACGGATTTGACTTCGGTCGCCGAGCCCTGGAACTAATTTCCCGCAAACGGCTTCGGATTTAGCTCCATCCAGACTTCCGGGACGAAACTTGACAGGCCGTATCTCCGCACTCCCGGAGCGCAGCCGCACCGTTCCGGCACCCATCGACGCGGCTGGCCGAGCCCGAGCGAACGCACCCCACGGCGGACGGCTAGGCCTTTCCGATTTTTTCACCCTTTTTCCCGAAAAGATTCCAACTGGCAGGGACATTCGCCCGACGGCTTAAAGACATGCCCTTCTGCCACACTAACGTCCCCGCCTTCGTTTGGCTATGTTGGCTTCGTCATTTCCGTCTTTTATTAAAGATACCATCTTAACACGCCGGTTAACCATTTGCCAGAGTTTTCGGTTAATGGTTTGCCACCTTCAACCCATTTGGTTAACCATTTGCCGCCGACAATTTTCAGTTCATCAGTTGCCACATTCAGACTTTCTTCTCCGGTTGCATTTCGCGGACTTCCAGCGC
>NW_027251015.1:60000-62500 GCF_044704955.1 Pristiophorus japonicus
ACCCCCAAGGACAGAAATGACAAGTGTCAAGTTGGCAGGGCGTCGGGCCACCTGCTGCCGGCCATGAGCATCCAAATCCCCGCAAAGGGGCATTTTCATTTCTTCATCGGGACTTCCGGCAATTCCAAGGTTCAACTCATTAACGTTGTTCGCAGACACTTGCCAGAAAATGCAAGTGGCCACTTTGCCGGGCCGACTCGCTTGCCCAAGCGGGAAACCATCAACCGAAGGCCCGGTAAGGCGGCCGAATCTGACCTCATAGACTTCCACACAAACGGGACTTTTGACTTTCCCGGCCGCGGGTGGCCTCCACCCGGCCTCAGCCATCAGCCCTGCCTGCCTCCAGCCGCCTTCTGGTTAATGAGTTATCCAGCCTGGCACTTCGGTTGCGCCAGCGAGACCAAGTCTCGGCTTTGGTTAATGATTTGAGCCGAACCGACCTGCCCCCCGCCACCGCGGGCTGAACTCGGCAAGGTCTGCCGATTTCCCGACTCCTTTCGGGGCCTAATCGGGTCGCGCGAGCCGCCTGGCGCGATCGGGGCCCATGCCCCGGCCTCTGCCAGGCTCGGGCAGCCGCTTTGAAGCCCGACCAAAAAACCCGAAAAATGGGCAAAAAGGGAATAAATTCCCGCCCAAAAAGGGTGAATAGTCGGTTGGCGGCAGCCCTGGTCGGTCTCTGCAGACCTGGAGGCTCGAGACGTTTGTTTGAAAACTCACCAAGTCTCGATTCTGCCACCTCCTACCTCTGTGCAGATACCCCGCCAACCCCCAAGGACAGAAATGACAAGTGTCAAGTTGGCGGGGCGTCGGGCCACCTGCTGCCGGCCATGAGCATCCAAATCCCCGCAAAAGGGGCATTTTCATTTCTTCATCGGGACTTCCGGCAATTTCCAAGGTTCAACTCATTAACGTTGTTCGCAGACACTTGCCAGAAAATGCAAGTGGCCACTTTGCCGGGCCGACTCGCTTGCCCAAGCGGGAAACCATCAACCGAAGGCCCGGTAAGGGCGGCCGAATCTGACCTCATAGACTTCACACAACGGGACTTTTGACTTTCCCGGCCGCGGGTGGCCTCCACCCGGCCTCAGCCATCAGCCCTGCCTGCCTCCAGCCGCCTTCTGGTTAATGAGTTATCCAGCCTGGCACTTCGGTTGCGCCAGCGAGACCAAGTCTCGGCTTTGGTTAATGATTTGAGCCGAACCGACCTGCCCCCCGCCCCCGCGGGCTGAAGTCGGGCAGGTCTGCCGATTTCCCGACTCCTTTCGGGCCTAATCGGGTCGCGCGTGCCGCCTGGCGCGATCGGGGCCCATGCCCCGGCCTCTGCCAGGCCTCGGGCAGCCGCTTTTGAAGCCCGACCAAAACCCGAAAAATGGGCAAAAAGGGAATAAATTCCCGCCCAAAAAGGGTGAATAGTCGGTTGGGCGGCAGCCCTGGTCGGTCTCTGCAGACCTGGGAGGCTCGAGACGTTTGTTTGGAAAACTCACCAAGTCTCGATTCTGCCACCTCCTACCTCTGTGCAGATACCCCGCCAACCCCCAAGGACAGAAATGACAAGTGTCAAGTTGGCGGGCGTCGGGCCACCTGCTGCCGGCCATGAGCATCCAAAATCCCCGCAAAAGGGGCATTTTCATTTCTTCATCGGGACTTCCGACAATTGCCGAGGTTCAACTCATTAACGTTGTTCGCAGACACTTGCCAGAAAATGCAAGTGGCCACTTTGCCGGCCGACTCGCTTGCCCAAGCGGGAAACCATCAACCCGCAGGCCGGTAAGGCGGCCGAATCTGACCTCATAGACTTCCACACAACGGGACTTTTGACTTTCCCGGGCCGCGGGTGGCCTCCACCCGGCCTCAGCCATCAGCCCTGCCTGCCTCCAGCCGCCTTCTGGTTAATGAGTTATCCAGCCTGGCACTTCGTTGCGCCAGCGAGACCAAGTCTCGGCTTTGGTTAATGATTTGAGCCGAACCGACCTGCCCCCCGCCTCCCCCGGGCTGAACTCGGGCAGGTCTGCCGATTTCCCGACTCCTTTCGGGGCCTAATCGGGTCGCGCGAGCCGCCTGGCGCGACCGGGGACATGCCCCGGCCTCTGCCAGGCCTCGGGCTGCCGTTTTTGAAGCCCGACCAAAAACCCGAAAAATGGACAAAAATGGAAAAAATTCCCGCCCAAAAAGGGTGAATAGTCGGTTGGGCGGCAGCCCTGGTCGGTCTCTGCAGACCTGGAGGCTCGAGACGTGACTTTGGAAAACTCACCAATTCTCGATCAGCCACCTCCTACCTCTGTGCAGGTACCCCGCCAACCCCCAAGGACAGAAATGACAAGTGTCAAGTTGGCGGGACGGATTTGACTTCGGTCGCCGAGCCCTGGAACTAATTTCCCGCAAACGGCTTCGGATTTAGCTCCATCCAGACTTCCGGGACGAAACTTGACAGGCCGTATCTCCGCACTCCCGGAGCGCAGCCGCACCGTTCCGGCACCCATCGACGCGGCTGGCCGAGCCC